>NC_069499.1:989001098-989301098 GCF_027579735.1 Bombina bombina | reverse complement strand
GATATGATCCGCAATATCGTATCATGTCCGCTCACATCATGATAAATAGGCCCCATAGAGTAGACATCCTGAACTAAATCGGGTGCACTGGAATATAAGTGCAATGTGCTATAAAAGGGGAACATCTCTCAGCACAGGAGAACACACCTTCAATAACAAAAATACCTAAAATATTATTTTATCTTTAAGTTGAACTTGAAAAGAAGTAGATTTAAAACTGCTCGTAGCTTTCAGACTTGTGACTTTCATAAAAGGTGAATAGTTATAGAATATACAAATATTTCATTTTTATTGTACAATATTAAAAAAAATCTCATCATTTCATCTTGCAAAATAACCAAAAAAAATGGTCTGTAGAAAAATAAAAAAAGAGATTTTCACAATGTAATATAGCTTTTCCTTGGAACAATCATTTGTCTTTTTGTTTTTTTTATCATTAACAGCAATGTTTATTGCCAACTGGCCCAGTAAAATAATTGTCCCTTTGTGCTACATGCATGTGGAAATTGAAAGGTAAAGATATAATACAATATAATCTCATTTTCTTTGGAATCAAGATTGGTAATGCAATACTAACTCTTCTGGAACAATATGGGCAAAAAAGTCTCCCGTGAGTACAATAGAAGCTCAGCATACTGTCACACGGCCACAGATTACATTTACATAATGCTTGGAAAGACGCCAACAATATCGCTGCTCCCAGTAAAGCTTATGGAGCGAGGCTCTCATAGGCTATTTTGATGTTTAACTGATAGTAGATGTTATTTATCTAAAATGTAGAATAAGGAGTCACACAAGAAATATACAAAGTAAGGGGTTAGTTTAAATCCAGACTTCTTAATGAGCTTTAACACAGACATTAATGTGGTGGGTTAATTTGTTTTCAGGACCATTTCAATCCAATAGTTAAACATATAAATGTTCAATTTAACAAAACAAAAGAACAAACAAAAATATAAAGTCAATAAGATGCAGAGTATTATTATGATAATGTATATGTGCAGTAAATCAACGTAAAAATCTTCATGGCAAATACCCCTATTGAGTGGCGTGCTAACTATTGCATGTGAGGGATATCAGTTGTTTGCGCACGTCAGAAATAACGCATGTATTACAAGTTGAACATTAATGCGATCGCGAGAGAGTAATCAATCACATTATATGCTCGTTGGTTTAGTGCGACTGAAAATCTTGCGCTAATGGTAGTACATTAAAAAAGTTGCACTAAACAGAACATAAATACATTTTTTAAATACAGTTACACTCATGTAAACACTATCTGATAAAAAATATTCATATAAATATAAACTAAATATATATAAGGGTTAAAATCTATATTGTATAAGATAAGGTGTTTGACTGCAAAGGGCTATAATATGTATATATATATATATATATATATATATATATATATATATATATATAAACTTCACAGAGACAAGCACTCACTGGCGTTTTAAATAAACAGTTTTTACTGTATGAACAACATAAAGTGATCGTTTTCGGGCCATAGCCCGTCCTCAAACATATCAAATACATTTACTCACCGCAATATAAGTGCAGACCCTCTTACCCCAAGTGAAAAAATGCTCTGCCACATCCAGTAGCACGCAGGACACATACGGCGCAACTGCGCATGTGCCGGACGAACTACGAGTCACCATCTGGGCCAACGTTAAAAAGCAAACCTAAAATTAATACAATTTACATTAAATGGTTATTGCACATATTACAAACGGATGAGGCACAAAGGTATACATATAACGAATGCCATATACAAAGCTTGTAAATAAACCTAAGCTGATCACTGTATATTCTAAGCAAACATAGATGAGCTGCAAATACATTATATAATGCAATCTTAAAAAACAACAAATGTTAATGCATTACCTAGCACTGCAACCATTTAAAGCACAAAGAGAGGAAAAAAGAGAAAAAACAACCAACGAAAAAATGAGGAATATATACAAAACATATCCTAATGAGATTCTTTTAAAGAGAATAAACAAATAAAGACATACAGCATATATCTTACTCAGTCATATGGGCACACTTACTACCCAGGTACATGACTACCCATCAAACAACTTTTACTGTAAGGCACACATCATATACCCTACTAAGTCGTGTTGGCACACATACTACCCAGGTACCTGACCCAGCAAACCACTTTTACTGTAAGGAACCCTCAATTATAGGAAGCAATGTAGGTCAAAGTTGGTGTTCAATCCCCTGGGTACCAATGTTTCCGAAGTAAAAATCCATTTGGATTCCTTTTGGAGCAGCATTTTTGCCCTGTTGCCACCTCTGGCCGGTGCTGGAACATGATCAATTATCATGTAACGAAGATCAGAAACATTATGTTTTAGCATCAAAAAATGCTGAGCCACTGGTTGTTCAGAGCTGCCAATGCGCAATGTGGTCCGTATGGCTGACCAATGGTTAGCCATCCGCACCCACAGGTCATCTTGGGTCTTACCCACATAAAACTTCCCACAGGGACAATGGAGCAGGTATACTACATGTGTAGTGGTGCATGTGACTCTGTAATTAATATTAAATCATTTATTTCTCCAAGGGTGCACAAGTTGTTTACCCTGAGTTAACCCATTACAGGTCACACAACCACTACACCTGTAACATCCATTCTTCTCAGACCCTAACCAGGTTCTATTGGTATAGCTAGGTCTGTTGTCAGTACGCAACAGTAAGTCACGTAATGATTTGCCCTTCCTATAACCAACCATGGGACCTTCAAAGTTGTTGAATGGTAAAGATGCATCATTTTTAATATTGCCCCAGTTGTTCTTAATGATATTTGTTAAGCCCAATTTATCCGGTGAGTATTCTGTAGAGAATATAAGTCTCTTATTCGTATGTGTGCTCTTATTCTTCATTAGGGCCTGTTCCTGTGTCATAGACATGGATTCCATCAGTGGCTCCTGTAGGTATTTTCTGTCATATCCTCGCTCCTGGAATTTGTGGCACATTTCCTCAAGCTGTATCACCTTCTTACTTAGATCACTGTTATTTCTTACAACCCTTTTTAAATTGTGATTTAGGTAATGCTCTTTTCAAGCTGGGATGGTGACAACTCGTAGCCTGTAGTAAAGAATTGCGGTCCGTAGGTTTATGGAATAGTGTAGTGATCAAACTATTCCCTGTTTTGTTTATGCTCAAATCCAGAAAGTCAATGGTAGTAACATCACAATGCATTTTAAATGTTAAATTTGAATTCTGTTGGTTCAACATCAGAAGCCATTCATCAAGCTCATGTTTGTACACCTGTGTCTTAAAATCACTAGTGGGATCCTCATTCAATTTACGGTATGTCTGTGTGTCACCTAATTGGGACAAGATCTAATTTCTATAGTCTTTCTAATCTTGCAACACAAGGGCACCGCCTTTATCAGCTTCACGGATCACAAGCTGGTGGTTTTCTTTGAGGCCCTTTAATGCCAATCTTTCTTCCTTGCTTAAGCTGTTTCTCTGTGTATTAAATCTGTCATGAATACTATTTGTTGCCTCATGTTCCACAATCCTTGAGAACGCTTGAATACTTGGGTTGTTAGTTTTAGGGTCAAAAGTTCCCTTCCTTCTTAGTCCCTCAAATATAGAATCACCTTGGCATTAAAAGAATACTTCGGATTGTGGAACATGAGGCAACAAAAAGTATTCACAGCAGATTCAATACACAGAGAAACTACTTATGCAAGGAAGAAAGATTGTCATTGAAGGGCCTCAAAGAAAACCACCAGCTGGTGATCCGTGAAGCTGATAAAGGCTGTGCCCTTGTGTTGCAAGATTACAAAGACTATAGAAATGATATCTTGTCCCAATTAGGTGACACATGGACATACCGTAAATTGAATGAGGATCCCACTAGGGATTTTAAGACACAGGTGGACAAATATATTAAGTCTATGGTTGAAGTAAACTGTCTCACTAAGGCTCTGGGTGATTATATGATGGTTGAGTTTCCCATCACCCCAATAATTTATATGCTTCCTAAAGTGCACAAAGACCTGGACCATCCTCCTGGCCATCCAATTGTCTCCTCTAAAGGTTCTATATTACAACCGATTGACACATACCTTGATACTGTGCTCCAGCCAATGGTACGTAATATGCCCTCATGCATTTTAGACTCTATCGAAGTCATTCAATTGATTAAGAATTTGCCTTATGTGGGTGAGAATGATATTCTGGTAACACTAGATGCTACCAGTCTTTACACAATGATTCCCTACAGTGAGGGACTAGCAGCAATCAGGAGGAAACTGCTTAAACATCCTTATATTGGTCCACCTATGGATGCTATTTTGAATTTAACTAAATATTGCCTGAAGTTTAACTATTTCAAGTTTAAGCACAACTATTTTCTCCAGATCGCCGGCACTGCGATAGGTTCTAACGTAGCACCATCGTATGCAAACTTGTACATGGCATTCTTTGAAGAAGAGGATACATTGGCATTTAAAGACCCCAGGGTAAAGTGGTTTAAAAGATATATTGATGATCTCATTCTACTCTGGGGGGGATCCAAACATGAGCTTGATGAATGGCTTCTGATGTTGAACCAACAGAATTCAAATGTAACATTTAAAATGCATTGTGATGTTACTACCATTGACTTTCTGGATTTGAGGATAATCAAAACGGGGAATAGTTTGATCACTACACTATTCCATAAACCTACGGACCGCAATTCTTTACTACAGGCTACGAGTTATCACCATCCCAGCTTGAAAAGAGCATTTCCTAAATCACAATTTAAAAGGGTTGTAAGAAATAACAGTGATCCAAGTAAGAAGGTGATACAGCTTGAGGAAATGTGCCACAAATTCCAGGAGCAAGGATATGACAGAAAATACATACAGGAGCCACTGATGGAATCCATGTCTATGACACAGGAACAAGCCCTAATGAAGAATAAGAGCACACATACGAATAAGAGACTTATATTCTCTATAGAATACTCACCGGATAAATTGGGCATACCAAATACCCTTAAGAACAACTGGGACATTATTAAAACTGATGCATCTTTACCATTCAACAACTTTGAAGGTCCCATGGTTGGGTATAGGAAAGGCAAATCATTACGTTACTTACTGTTGCGTACTGACAACAGACCTAGCTATACCAATAGAACCTGGTTAGGGTCTGAGAAGAATGGATGTTACAGGTGTAGTGGGTGTGTGACCAGTAATGGGTTAACTCAGGGTAAACAATTTGTGCACCCTTGGAGAAATAAATGATTTAATATTAATTACAGAGTCACATGCACCACTACACATGTAGTATACCTGCTCCATTGTCCCTGTGGGAAGTTTTATGTGGGTAAAAGTGGTTTGCTGGGTAGTCAGGTACCTGTGTAGTAAGTGTGCCCACACGAATTAGTAGGGTATATGATGTGTGCCTTACAGTAAAAGTGGTTTGATGGGTAGTCATGTACCTGGGTAGTAAGTGTGCCCATACGACTTAGTAAGATATATGCTGTGAGTCTTTATTTGTTTATTCTCTTTAAAAGAATCTCATTAGGATATGTTTTGTATATATTTCTCATTTTTTCGTTGGTTGTTTTTTCTCTTTTTTCCTCTCTTTGTGCTTTAAATGGTTGCAGTGCTAGGTAATGCATTAACATTTGTTGTTTTTTAAGATTGCATTATGTAATGTATTTGCAGCTCATCTATGTTTGCTTAGAGTATACAGTGATCAGCTTAGGTTTATTTACAAGCTTTGTATATGGCATTCGTTATATGTATACCTTTGTGCCTCATCCGTTTGTAATATGTGCAATAACCATTTAATGTAAATTGTATTAATTTTAGGTTTGCTTTTTAACGTTGGTCCAGATGGTGACTCGTAGTTCGTCTGGCGCATGCGCAGTTGCGCCGTGTGTGTCCTGCGTGCTACCGGATGTGGCAGAGCAGTTTTTCACTTGGGGTAAGAGGGTCTGCATTTATATTGCGGTGAGTAAATGTATTTGATATGTTTGAGGACGGGCTTAGGCCCGAAAACCTTCACTTTATGTTGTTCATACAGTAAAAACTGTTTATTTAAAACGCCAGTGAGTGCTTGCCTCTGTGAAGTTTTTATGTATTGAAGTTTGGCTGGAACCCTGGGAGCTGCTTTGGAGTGCGAGTGCTGGGATTCCTGGACTGTTTTAAATATATATATATATATATATACAGTATATACAGTATATATACATATACATACATACACATACATACAAATGCATGCCTAATATGTGTACATTTATTTATTTCTCTGTGTGAGGAATGTAAAATATGGATAAGGCGTATCAGGGTTTGCACTTTAGGTCTAGTTGTCAGGTTAGCGCACATGAATAATAAATATCTTACATTGCGTTATTGAAATATTAAATATGAAGGGCTCGATCCGATATACGGCGCAGGTTTCGGCGCAAGCGTGGAAACGTGTGCCGCCCGTAGTTTCACCTCATATACGGCACCGACAGTTCCTATAGTGCCGTAAATCGGACAAACTAGCGATGTCTAGAAATAAGCGTAAGTACGAATTTCTGGAGTCGCCAGTGACTTACGGCACTTTAGAAACTGCCGCCGCATAAAAAAAACTAACTAAAGTATAAAATCTCCCGTTACTGTCTAACACGCCTCCCAAAAATAACCCGACACGTATACCCCTCTATCCGTAATCCCCCCTCTCACTCCTAACAATAAATGTATTAACCCCTAAACTGCCGCTCCCGGACCCCGCCGCCACCTATATTATATGTATTACCCCCTAATCTGACCCCCTACACTGCCGCCACCTATATTATATGTATTAACCCCTAAGCTGAGCCCCCTACACCGCCGCCACCTATATTAAATATATTACCCCTAATCTGATCCCCCTACACCGCCGCCACCTACATTAACTATATTACCCCCTAATCTGATCCCCCTACACCGCCGCCAGCTATATTGAATTTATTAACCTCTAATGTGAGCCCCCTACACCGCCGCCACCTATTTTAAATAGATTAACCCCTAATATGATCCCCCTACACCTCCGCCACCTATTTTAAATATATTAACCCCTAATCTAATCCCCCTACACCGCCGCCACCTATTTGAAATATGTTAACCACTAAACCTAAGTCTAACCCTAACACCCCCTAACTTAATTATTATTTAAATAAATCTAAATAATATTAATATTATTAACTAATTATTCCTATTTAAAAGTAAATACTTACCTATAAAATAAACCCTAAGATAGCTACAATATAATTAATAATTACATTGTAGCTATTTTAGGGTTTATATTTATTTTACAGGTAACTTTGTATTTATTTTAACTAGGTACAATAGCTATTAAATAGTTAATAACTATTTAATAGCTACCTAGTTAAAATAATTACAAAATTACCTGTAAAATAAATCCTAACCTAAGTTACAAATACACCTACACTATCAATAAATTAATTAAATAAACTACAAATATCTCAACTAAAATACAATTAAATACACTAAACTATATTACAAAAAACAAACACTAAATTACAAAAAATAAAAAAAAGATTACAAGAATTTTAAGCTAATTACACCTAATCTAAGCCCCCTAATAAAATAAAAAAGCCCCCCAAAATAATAAAATTAACACCCCTACTCTAAAACCCACCCGATCCCCCCTTAAAAAACCCTAGGTCTAACCCCCAAGTGGTCCTTACCTGTATTGAAGACCGGCGGAGAAGGTCCTGTTCCAGGCGGTAAAGTCTTCTTTCAAGCGGCGACATCTTCTTCTTCCAGGAACCAGCCGGCGCGGAGTGGAGGAGTTGAAGACCGATGACCACGGAGCTGAAGACCGTCCACTCTGGAACTGAAGACCGGCGATGCTGGAACTGAAGATCGGCGACGCTGGAACTAAAGACCGGAGCCATGGAGCATGGAGGATCCTCTTCATACGATCTCCGCTATACACTGAATAGGAATTCAAGGTACGCGATTAAAAATGGCGTCCCTTGAATTCCTATTGGCTGATATTCTAATCAGCCAATAGAATTACAGTAGCTCTTATTCTATTGGCTATTCAAATCAGCCAATAAAATTAAAGTAGCTCTCATCCGATTGGCTGATTTGAATTTGAAGGCTCAAATCAGCCAATAGGAATTCAAGGGACGCCATTTTTAATCGCGTATCTTAAATTCCTATTCAGTGTACGGCGGAGATCGTATGAAGAGGATCCTCCACGCTCCATGGCTCCGGTCTTCAGTTCCAGCATTGCCGATCTTTAGTTCCAGCATCGCCGGTCTTCAGTTTCAGAGTGGACGGTCTTCAGCTCCGCGGTCATCGGTCTTCAACTCCTCCGCTCCGCGGCGGCTGGTTCCTGGAAGAAGAAGATGTCGCCTCTTGGAAGAAGACTTCACCGCCTGGAACAGGACCTTCTCCGCCGGTCTTCAGGACAACTAAGGACCACTTGGGGGTTAGACTTGTTTTTTTTAAGGGGGGTTCGGGTGGGTTTTAGAGTAGGGGTGTGTGGGTGGTGGGTTGTAATGCGGGGGGGGGGTTGTTCTTTTTTTTTACAAGTAAAAGAGCTGATTACTTTGGGGCAATGCCCCACAAAAGGCCCTTTTAAGGGCTGGTAATAGAGCTGATTACTTTTTTAATTTAGTTTAGGGTAGGGAAATTTTATTATTTTGGGGGGCTTTTTTATTTTATTAGGGAGCTTAGATTAGGTGTAATTAGCTTAAAATTCTTGTAATCTTTTTTTATTTGTTGTAATTTAGTGTTTGTTTTTGTAATATATATATATATATATATATATATATATATATATATATATATATATATATATATATATATATATATAGTTTAGTGTATTTAATTGTATTTTAGTTTAGATATTTGTAGTTTATTTAAGTAATTTATTGATAGGGTAGTGTTAGGTGTAATGGTAACTTAGGTTAGTATTTATTTTACAGGTAATTTGGTAATTATTTTAACTAGGAAGCTATTAAATAGTTATTAACTATTTAATAGCTATTGTACCTAGTTAAAATAAATACAAAGTTACCTGTAAAATAAATATAAACCCTAAAATAGCTACAATGTAATTATTAATTATATTGTAGCTATCTTAGGGTTTATTTTATAGGTATTTAGTTTTAAATAGGAATAATTTAGATTTATTTCAATAATAATTAAGTTAGGGGGTGTTAGGGTTAGACTTAGGTTTAGTGGTTAATATATTTAATATAGGTGGCGGCAGTGTAGGGGGATTAGATTAGGGGTTAATAAATGTAATATAGGTGGCGGCGGTGTAGGGGGATCATATTAGGGGGTAATATATTTAAAATAGGTGGTGGCGGGGTAGGGGGCTCAGATTAGGGGTTAATATAGTTAAAATAGGTGGCGCGGGGTAGGGGGCTCAGATTAGGGGTTAATATAGTTAATGTAGGTGGCGGCGGGGTAGGGGGCTCACATTAGGGCGTAATATAGTAAATGTAAGTGACGGCAGGGTAGCGGGCTCACATTAGGGGGTAATACATATAATATAGGTGGCGGCGGTGTAGGGGGCTCAGATTAGGGGGTAATAAATTTAATATAGCTGGCGGCGGTGTAGGGGGATCAGATTAGGGGGTAATACATATAATGTAGGTGGCGGCGGGGTCCGGGAGCAGCGGTTTAGGGGTTAAACACTTTATTAGGGATTGCGGCGAGGGATTGCGGTTGACAGGTATATATATATAATATATATATAATATTATTATTTATTTATTTCACAGTATCTTTAGTCATTTTTAATAATTACTTTTTTTTAAAAAATATTTTATATTTCATTTTTCAATAACAATAACACAATGTAAGATTAGCAATTTTTCATGTGCGCTAATCCAACACCCTGTTAGACCTAAAGCATGAACCCCTATGCACGTTACACATATTGTATGTGCCTTTTTTCTCCACATAGAAATAATGCACCACTTGTAATTTATATCATATATATCATATCATTTGCATGAAAGGTCAATGGGACACCATAGTAAGCCACAATAAATATGTCAGCAAACATCTCACCATGGTTGTTTATGAACTGGCTCCATAAAAACATTATTGAGGAATATCCATCTTTCTGGTTACACACAAGAGAGTGGTATCGCTTAAGTGATATTGTATCGGCCATCTGCTTTTTTAATTCTGTGAGTGTGGGTAGTTAAATAGGTGTTTGCCCTTTCTTCGGACTGCACTAACACATCATATTCGTAAAGGGGCAAGGAAGTAAAAATTAAAATAGTTCAACTTTGCAATAAAAGCTTATGTATTTACAAAGTGTAAGGTGATGCAACTTGTGAAAAGCCTTCACTGATAAATATTCCTTAAAAATAAAATAAATAAATAAACTTTGATGATTCAGATAAAGGGGTAGATTTAACAAATGCCAGGCAGACATGATTCGCTGCTGAAATGCTTGTGCAATGCCACATTCGCAGCCAATCGGCCGCTAGCAGGGTGTGTCAATCATCCCGATCAGATCAGGATGATTGCAGTCCGCCACCTAAGAGGTGGCTGACAAGTTAAGGAACAGTGGTCTTACGACCGCTGCTTCTAAACTTAAGTTTCCGGTAAGCCGGAACTTCGGGGGTAGATTGTATTATCCGCTGCTTGTTAAATTTACCCCATAGAATACACTTTTAAAACCTTTAATTTTATTGTAAAATTTACCCTAATGTTAGTACAATTTAATTTCCCTTAGATCATACCTATTTGGAGTCAAGACTGTGTGTGTGCCTTTAGCACTATTATATGTATAATTTTACTTTAAATATTGTTGAAAACTAATTTTGAACAGTATTTACAACATACTCCCATAATTACAAATTGGCTCAGTGACAGCTTTCAGTGCCTTTAGCGCAGGACATTGAAAGCAAGTAGGATGTCACTGAGTCAGAGCAGAGCCAATATAGGGCCAGATTACAATTGGCGCTCTATCGCATATATTTTCACTTGCGTGCTAAGTGTGATCAAAGTAAATGCAGGCGGGTTAGCACGCGTATTACAAGTTGAAAGTAAAATGTTTCTGTGCAAGCGAAACCCGATGCGTGCTAACTTCATTTATCGCAACCACATTAAATTCTTCTCCCCATAGATTTCAATGGAGCATGCTTTAAAAAAACCTAAACCTTATCGCTTGCACCTTAACCTGACACCGCGTCAGACCTACAGCACTAAACCCAAAAGATAGTTATAAATATTTTACATTCCAATGTACATCACATAGAAGAAAATGTTCTTTTTATTTTTAAATATTTATTTATATATATATATATATATATATATATATATATATATATATATATATATATATATATATATATATATATATATATACTAGTCAATGTACACGGGCCAAAATGTGTCCAACTCCCTCCCCCTCCCTCACTTACCCACCTCTCCCTTCAAGAACCTTTCCCTACCCTCTAATCCCCCATTCACTCGGATCCCCTCCCTCTATCCTCCTATAACTCTATCTCTATCCCTCTATCCATCTATCCCTCTCCCTCTATCCTTCTATCCCTTTCCTTCTATCATCTATCTCTCTGTCCCTGTATCAATCTATCCCTATCCCTGTATCCATCTATCCCTCTATCTCTATCCCTCTATTCCTATCCCTCTATCCCGCTATCCCTATCCCTCTACCCCTATCCCACTATCCCTATGCCTCTATCTTTACCCCTATCCTTCTATCCATTTGTCCCTATATCTCTATCCCTCTAACTCTATCCCTCTATCCCTATATCTCTATCCCTCTATCTATATCCCTCTATTTTTATCCCTCTATCTCTATCCCTCTAACCCTATCCCTCTAGCCATCTATCCCTATATCTCTATCCCTATCCTTCTATCCCTCTAACTCTATCACTCTAGCCCTATCCCTCTATCCCTATATCTCTATCCCTCTATCTATATCCCTCTATTTTTATCCCTATATCTCTATCAATATAAACCTATCCCTCTATCCATCTATCCCTATATCTATATCCCTATCCTTCTATTCCACTATCATATCTATCCCTATATCTCTATCCCTATCCCTCTATTCCTATCCCTCTATCTCTATCCCTTTATCCCTATTCCTCTATCTCTATCCATCTATCTATATCCCTCTATCCATCTATTTCTATCCCTCTATCTCAATCCATCTATCCCTATGCCTCTATCCCTATCCCTCTATCTCTATCCATCTATCTCTACCCTCTATCCCTATCCCTATCCCTCTATCCCTATGCCTCTATCCCTCTATCATCTATCTATATCTCTATCCCTCTATCTCTATCCCTATCCCTCTATCTCTATTCCTCTATCCCTATCCCTATCCCTCTATCTCTATCCATCTATCTATATTTATATCCCTCTATCCCTCTATCTCTATCCATCTATCTATATCTCTATCCCTCTATCCATCTATCCCTCTATCTCTATCCCTCTATCTCTATCCCTCTATCTCTATCCATCTATAAATATCCCTCTATCCATCTATCCCTCTATCCATCTATCCCTATTCCTCTATCCCTATGCCTCTATCTCTATCCCTTTATCTCTATCCATCTATCTATATCTCTATCCCTCTATCTATTTATCTATCTCTATCCCTCTATCCATCTCTCTATATCTCTATCCCTCTATCCTTATGCCTCTACCCCTATCCCTCTATCTATCTATCTATCTATCTATCTATCTATCTATCTATCTATCTATCTATATCTCTATCCCTCTATCTCTATCCCTATCCCTCTATCTCTATTCCTCTATCCATCTATCTATATTTATATCCAGCTATCCCTCTATCTCTATCCCTATGCCTCTATCCATCTATCCATCTATCTCTATCCATCTATCCATATCTCTATCCCTCTATCCATCTATCTCTATCCCTCTATCCCTATGCCTCTATCCCTATATCTCTATCCATATATCTATATCTCTCTATCCCTCTATCCCTATCCCTCTATCCCTATGCCTCTATCCCTCTATCATCTATCTATATCTCTATCCCTCTATCTCTATCCCTATCCCTCTTTCTCTATTCCTTTATCCCTATCCCTCTATCTCTATAAATCTATCTATATTTCTATCCCTCTATCTCTATCCATCTATCTATATCTCTATCCCTCTATCCATCTATCCCTCTATTTCTATCCCTTTATCTCTATCCATCTATCTATATCCCTCTATCCCTATCCCTCTATCTCTATCCCTCTATCCCTATGCCTCTATCTCTATCCATCTATCTATATCTCTTTCCCTCTATCTATCTCTATCCCTATATCTCTATCCCTATGCCTCTACCCCTATCCCTCTATCCATCCATCTATATCTCTATCCCTCTATCCCTCTATCCCTATGCCTCTACCCCTATCCCTCTATCCATCTATCTATCTCTATCCCTCTATCCCTATGCCTCTACCCCTATCCCTCTATCCATCTATCTATATCTCTATCCCTCTATCTCTATCCCTATCCCTCTATCTCTATCCCTATGCCTCTATCCCTATCCCTCTATCTCTATCCATCTATCTATAACCAATTCCCTCTATCCATCTATCCCTATATCTCTATCCCTATCCCTCTATTCCTATCCCTCTATCTCTATCCCTTTGTCCCTATTCCTCTATCCATCTATCTATATCCCTCTATCCATCTATCTCTATCCCTCTATCTCTATTCATCTATCCCTATGCCTCTATCCCTATCCCTCTATATCTATCCATCTATCTCTATCCCTCTTTCCCTATCCCTCTATCCCTATCCCTCTATCCCTATGCCTCTATCCCTCTATCATCTATATATATCTCTATCCCACTATCTCTATCCCTATCCCTCTATCTCTATTCCTCTATCCCTATCCCTCTTTCTCTATCCTTCAATCTATATTTATATCCCTCTATCCCTCTATCTCTATCCATCTATCTATATCGCTATCCCTCTATCCATATATCCCTCTATCTCTATCCCTCTATCTCTATCCCTCTATATCTATCCATCTATAAATATCCCTCTATCCATCTATCCCTATCCCTCTATCCCTCTATCCCTATGCCTCTATCTCTATCCCTCTCTCTCTATCCATCTATCTATATCTCTATCCCTCTATCTATTTATCTATCTCTATCCCTCTATCTCTATCCCTCTATCCATCTATCTATATCTCTATCCCTCTATCCATATGCCTCTACCCCTATCCCTCTATCCATCTATCTATATCTCTATCCCTCTATTTCTATCCCTATCCCTCTATCTCTATTCCTCTATCCATCTATATTTATATCCATCTATCCCTCTATCTCTATCCATATATCCATATCTCTATCCCTCTATCTCTCCCTCTATCCCTATGCCTCTATCCCTATATCTCTATCCATATATCTATATCTCTCTATCCCTATCCCTCTATCCCTATCCCTCTATCCCTATGCCTCTATCCCTCTATCATCTATCTATATCTCTATCCCTCTATCTCTATCCCTATCCCTCTCTCTCTATTCCTTTATCCCTATTCCTCGATCTCTACCCATCTATCTATATTTCTATGCCTCTATCTCTATCCATCTATCTATATCTCTATCCCTCTATCCATCTATCCCTTTATCTCTATCCATCTATCTGTATCCCTCTATCCCTATCCCTCTATCTCTATCCCTATGCCTCTATCTCTATCCATCTATCTATATCTCTATCCCTCTATCTATCTCTATCCCTATATCTCTATCCCTATGCCTCTACCCCTATCCCTCTATCCATCTATCTATATCTCTATCCCTCTATCCCTCTATACCTCTATCCCTCTATCCCTATGCCTCTACCCCTATCCCTCTATCCATCTATCTATATCTCTATCCCTCTATCTCTATCCATATCCCTCTATCTCTATCCCTATGCCTCTATCCCTATCTCTCTATCTCTATCCATCTATCTATATCTCTAACCCTCTATCCATCTATCTCTATTCCTCTTTCCCTATATCTCTATCCATATATCTCTATCCCTCTATCCATATCCCTCTATCTCTATCCCTATCCCTCTATCCATGTATCTCTATCCCTCTATCTCTATCCATCTATGCCTAATAAAAGTGTTTTCTGTAGTGTAGCTGCCCCACTCATTGACCACCCTCTAATCCCACTCCACTATAAAAAAACCCTCTCCCTGCCGCTCTAAAGGAACCCCCTCTCCCCCTCCCTCCTTCACACTTATTGCCACTATAAAGGCCCCCTCTTTCCCTTTCCTCCTCCTCCCCCTTCCCACTCACTGCCACTCCTCCCCCTTCCCACTCACTGCCACTCTAAAGGAGCCCCCTCTCCCCTCCCTCCTTCTCTCTCACTGCCACTCTAAAGAAACCCCTTCTCCACCCTCCCTCCCTCCCACTCTCTATCTCTCTATCCCTGTATCCATCTATCCCTATCACTCTATCTATATCCCTCTATCCCTATCTCTCTATCCATCTATCCCTATGCCTCTATCTCTATCCCTATCCTTCTATCCCTCTATCCATCTATCCCTATCCCTCTAACTCTATCCCTCTAACTCTATCCCTTTATCCCTATATCTCTTTCCCTATCCCTCTATCCCTATTCCTCTATCCATCTATCTCTATATCTCCATCCCTCTATCTCTATCCCTCTATCCATCTATCAATCTATCCATCTATCCCTTTATCCCTGTCCATCTATCCCTATATCTCTATCCCTATCCCTATATCTCAATCCCTATCTTAACATTTTTTTGTTTTCTGCAGCGCAGCGGTCCTACCCTCTAATCCCCCCTCCACTATAGGAGCCCCTCTCCCTACTTCCCACTTACTGCCGCTCTAAAGGAGCACCCTCTTCCCCCTACCTCCTCCTACCCCTCCCTCCTTACCACTCACTGCCACTCTAAAGGAGCCCCTTCTCCCCCCTCCCTCCTTCCCACTCACTGCCGCTCTAAACATTTTTTTTCTGTAGTGTAGCAGTCCCGCCCCCCCTCTCACCCCCCTCCAGCAATTGGCCGCTCACCCTCCTAACCTTCCCACGCCACCAATGATCGGCACCACCGCTGCCCGATGCAGACTATTTCTGCACTGCCCCACTCGTGATTGATACATAAGCATCATGGTTTGCATCAAGAGCAGCCACATCTAAACATTCCTTTATGTTGTAGCCAGGATGCCTTCACCTCTTTTGGTTTGGACAGCTGGGACAGGGCCACAAAATTGGCAATTTCTTTTTATATGCGCACCCTTATACCCTTATCAACGGTGGAAACCAGGAGATCATCTGCAGCCAATACACTGAAGTGTTTGCAAACTATGTCACACACTCGGTCATACTGTGCACTATAATTGGTGATAAATGTTATACCTTTTAAAGATTCTCTATCAGAAGCCCTTTTATCTTGTAGTAGACACCAATCCATCAAGGATCCTTGTCTATAAGCGTTATATAGACAACTTATTGTTTATATGGCAGGGTGGTCCAGACAAGGGTAAATCACCTGCCCAATAGATAATAACGGAGCGTTTCCAAAGCCCAATATCGCTAAGCACTCCTTCTATATCATAGCATAGCGCTGTTCCCGGGGCAACAGTGTCCTGCTCAGGTAGAAAACAGGATGTTCCTCATCCACAACATATTGAGACAGTACGGCACCTTAACCAACCCCAGACATATCTGTCTGGAGGAAGAATTCCTGTCTACAAAGTGTTGCATGTAGATTAGCAAAAGACTCTTCAGCCTTGCTGTCCCACCTTACAGTGTCTGGGTTCCTTGCCTTTGGTAAGGTCAGTGAGTAGAGCTGCCCTTGTGACAAGATTGGGACTAGCCTAAGATACCCAGAAAGGCTCTGACTTGAGTCTTCCTCAGCGGCCTTGGCCAGTGCTGTATAGCTTCTATCTTGTCAAGTTGGGGCTTTAACATTCCTCTACCAATCAAATATCCCAAGTATCTATCCTCAGCCAGACCAATAGTACATTTAGAAGGGTGGCTATTTTATTGATAATTAAGTTTAACTTTATTTTTTTCTTTTCTTTTTGTGTAATTTAGTTGTTAATTACAGATATATGTTGCTCTCCCTCTTCATTTAATAATAAAAATATGGGTCACCCATACTACACTGTAGACAAACTATGAAATATTGTGGTTTGAGAGATATGCATAAGAATAAATACATAGCTTTTGATGGTAAAGAATAAATTTGTGGTTAGATTTTGTATGAATTTAAAGTTTTGATAACATTGTAAATTATGTATCTCATGTCTAAATAATGTGAGTTGTAATATTTAGGATCTGTTTCTTTTAATGTATTTTTGCTTACATCTGAGTGTCCCTATCAGGGGAGGTCTAATCTGTTGATTAGGCAGAATTAATTGGGGCTTAACATTAAGCTATAGCCTATTATTTGCAGGTTACCCCTTTAAATAGGTTATGTTCAGTACAACCATTGTGTCTATGAATAAACGCCTCTAGGGGGTGCGAAACACGTCAGACTACTGTGTTTGTTGGTCTGTCTGCCCACCATTGGCTTTTTAATGTGCTCACAGCGTGTGTTTCTGTTATTTTTAATATACCCATTATACTTGGATTTTTTTACTCTATTGGTATCCCTGTGCAATGCCTGCTCCTTTGTGTTTTCCGCATGCAAGCTTTTGTTGCTTGATTCCGCCACTGCTACGGGATTCCGTTGCTATAAGAGGATTGTGGATGACCTTTTGGCGGGTTAATTTCCGCTATTGGAATGGTGAGAATCAGATGCTGCCTGGGCCGAGGTTTACTGTCGCCTAGATTTGGAGTTTTGCGTTAGCCGTCAAAACCAGCGTTAGAGGCTCTTAACGCTGGTTTTGGCCGCCCGCTGGTATTTGGAGTCAGTCAGAAAAGGGTCTAACGATCACTTTCCAACCGCGACTTTTCCATACCGCAGATCCCCCTACGCCATTTGCGTATCCTATCTTTTCAATGGGATATTTCTAACGCCGGTATTTAGAGTCTTGGCTGAAGTGAGCGTTAGAAATCTAACGACAAAACTCCAGCCACAGAAAAAAGTCAGGAGTTAAGAGCTTTATGGGCTAACGCCGGTTCATAAAGCTCTTAACTCCTGTGCTCTAAAGTACACTAACACCCATAAACTACCTGTGTACCCCTAGACCGAGGTCCCCCCACATCGCCGCCACTATAATAAATTTTTTAACCCCTAATCTGCCGACCGCACACCGCCGCAACCTACATTATCCCTATGAACCCCTAATCTGCTGCCCCTAACACCACCGACCCCTATATTATATTTATTAACCCCTAATCTGCCGACCGGACCTCACCGCTACTATAATAAATGTATTAACCCCTAATCCGCCTCACTCCCGCCTCAATAACCCTATAATAAATAGTATTAACCCCTAATCTGCCCTCCCTAACATCGCCGACAACTAACTTCAAGTATTAACCCCTAATCTGCCGACCGGACCTCACCGCTACTCTAATAAATTTATTAACCCCTAAAGCTAAGTCTAACCTTAACCCTAACACCCCCCTAAGTTAAATATAATTTAAATCTAACAAAATAAATTAACTCTTATTAAATAAATTATTCCTATTTAAAGCTAAATACTTACCTGTAAAATAAACCCTAATATAGCTACAATATAACGAATAATTATATTGTAGCTATTTTAGGATTAATATTTATTTTACAGGCAACTTTGTAATTATTTTAACCAGGTACAATAGTTATTAAATAGTTATTTACTATTTAATAGCTACCTAGTTAAAATAATTACAAAATGACCTGTAAAATAAATCCTAACCTAAGTTACAATTAAAACTAACACTACACTATCAATAAATAAATTCAATACAATACCTACAAATAAATACAATTAAATAAACTAACTAAAGTACAAAAAATAAAAAAGAACTAAGTTACAAAAAATAAAAATTTTTTTACAGACATTAGAAAAATATTATAACAATTTTAAGCTAATTACACCTACTCTAAGCCCCCTAATAAAATAACAAAGACCCCCAAAATAAAAAAATGCCCTACCCTATTCTAAATTAAAAAAGTTCAAAGCTCTTTTACCTTACCAGCCCTTAAAAGGGCCTTTAGCGGGGCATGCCCCAAAGAAAACTGCTCTTTTGCCTGTAAAAAAAAAATACAACCCCCCCCCCAACTTTACAACCCACCACCCACATACCCCTAATCTAACCCAAAACCCCCTTAAATAAACCTAACACTAAGCCACTGAAGATCTCCCTACCTTGTATTCACCACGCCGGGTTCACCGATCCGTCCTTGCTCCGACGTCTTCATCCAAGCCCAAGCGGGGGCTAAAGATGTCCATGATCCGGCTGAAGTCTTCATCCAAGTGGGAGCTGAAGAGGTCCATGATCCGGCTGAAGTCTTCATCCAAGCGGGAGCTGAAGAGGTCCATGATCCGGCTGAAGTCTTCTATCAAGCGCCATCTTCAATCTTCTTTCTTCCGGATCCATGTTCATCCCGCCAACGCGGAACATCCATCTTCACCGACGACTTCCCGACGAATGACGGTTCCTTTAAGGGACATCATCCAAGATGGCGTCCCTCGAATTCCGATTGGCTGATAGGATTCTATCAGCCAATCGGAATTAAGGTAGGAAAATTCTGATTGGCTGATGGAATCAGCCAATCAGATTGAGCTTGCATTCTATTGGCTGTTCCGATCAGCCAATAGAATGCGAGCTCAATCTGATTGGCTGATTGGATCAGCCAATCGGATTGAACTTGAACCTGATTGGCTGAAGATGGCGTCCCTCGAATTCCGATTGGCTGATAGGATTCTATCAGCCAATCGGAATTCGAGGGACGCCATCTTGGATGACGTCCCTTAAAGGAACCGTCATTCATCGGGAAGTCGTCGGTGAAGATGGATGTTCCGCGTCGGCAGGATGAACATGGATCCGGAAGAAAGAAGATTGAAGATGCCGCTTGATAGAAGACTTCAGCCGGATCATGGACCTCTTCAGCTCTCGCTTGGATGAAGACTTCAGCCGGATCATGGACCTCTTCAGCTCCCGCTTGGATGAAGACTTCAGCCGGATCATGGACCTCTTCAGCTCCCGCTTGGATGAAGATTTCAGCCGGATCATGGACATCTTCAGCCCCCGCTTGGGCTTGGATGAAGGCAAGGATGGATCGTGAACCCGGCGTGGTGAATACAAGGTAGGAAGATCTTCAGGGGCTTAGTGTTAGGTTTATTTAAGGGGGGTTTGGGTTAGATTAGGGGTATGTGGGTGGTGGGTTGTAATGTTGGGGGGGGTATTGTATGTTTTCTTTTTACAGGCAAAAGAGCTGAATTCTTTTTTAAGGGCTGGTAAGGTAAAAGAGCTTTGAACTTTTTTATTTTAGAATAGGGTAGGGCATTTTTTTATTTTGTGGGGCTTTGTTATTTTATTAGGGGGCTTAGAGTAGGTGTAATTAGCTTAAAATTGTTATAATATTTTTCTAATGTCTGTAAATATGTTTTTTATTTTTTGTAACTTAGTTCTTTTTTATTTTTTGTACTTTAGTTAGTTTATTTAATTGTATTTATTTGTAGGTATTGTATTTAATTAATTTATTGATAGTGTAGTGTTAGGTTTAATTGTAGATAATTGTAGGTATTTTATTTAATTAATTCATTGATAGTGTAGTGTTAGGTTTAATTGTAACTTAGGTTAGGATTTATTTTACAGGTAATTTTGTAATTATTTTAACTAGGTAGCTATTAAATAGTTATTAACTATTTAATGGCTATTGTACCTGGTTAAAATAAATACAAAGTTGCCTGTAAAATAAATATAAATCCTAAAATAGATACAATATAATTATTAGTTATATTGTAGCTATATTAGGGTTTATTTTACAGGTAAGTATTTAGCTTTAAATAGGAATAATTTATTTAATAAGAGTTAATTTATTTCATTAGATTTAAATTATATTTAACTTAGGGGGGTGTTAGTGTTAGGTTTAGACTTAGCTTTAGGGGTTAATAAATTTAAAAGAGTAGCGGTGAGGTCCGGTCGGCAGATTAGGGGTTTATACTTGAAGTTTGGTGTCGGTGATGTTAGGGAGGGCAGATTAGGGGTTAATACATTTATTATAGTTGCGGCGATGTCCGGTCGGCAGATTAGGGGTTAATAATTGTAGGTAGGTGGCGGCGATGTTGGGGGCGGCAGATTAGGGGTTAATAAATTTAATATAGGGGTCGGCGGTGTTAGGGGCAGCAGATTAGGGGTACATAGGGATAACGTAGGTTGCGGCGGTGTACGGAGCGGCAGATTAGGGGTTAAAAAAAATATGCAGGTGTCAGCGATAGCGGGGGTGGCAGATTAGGGGTTAATAAGTGTAAGGTTAGGGGTGTTTAGACTCGGGGTACATGTTAGGGTGTTAGGTGCAGACTTAGGAAGTGTTTCCCCATAGGAAACAATGGGGCCGCGTTAGGAGCTGAACGCTGCTTTTTTGCAGGTGTTTTTTTTTTCAGCTCAAACTGTCCCATTGTCTCCTATGGGGGAATCGTGCACGAGCACGTTTTTGAAGCTGGCCGCGTCCGTAAGCACCGCTGGTATTGAGAGTTGCAGTGGCAGTAAATATGCTATACGCTCCTTTTTTGGAGCCTAACGCAGCCCTTCTGTGAACTCTAAATACCAGCGGTATTTAAAAGGTACGGCCAAAAAAAAGCATGCGTAGCTAACGCACCCCTTTGGCCGCAAAACTCCAAATCTAGGCCTGTGTTTGGCTGTCAGCCCCATCTTTCTAAATTTGTCCAACATGCCTGCATTTTTTTTAGATAGAAATCCCAGTCTGAGCTATGAATGATCATCCAGATATGCAGCAGCATATGTGTGGCATGAGGTTTGTCCATCAACCTTTGATGGGGCCCAATGGAGTCCAAAAGGCATTATCTTATTTTGAAATAGCCCATCAGGTGCAGCAAATGCAGTTTTCTCTCTGGCCCGCTCGGTTAACGGTATCTGCCAGTAACCCTTTGTCAGGTCCAAAACAGAGAAATCTGGCCTTTGCTAGCCTCTCTACTAATTTATCGACTCAGGCATGGGATATGCATCAAACTTAGAGATCTCATTTAGTTTCCTAAAATCATTACAGAACCTGATAGACCCATCAGATTTAGGCACTAGTACGATTGGACTTGACCAATTACTTTGAGACTCTTCTATCACCCCTAGCTCGAGCATTTTATTATCTTCAGCCCTTACAGCTTGTCTTTTTGCTTCAGAAATTCAGTATTGTTTGTGATAATGTCATGTGTAATCTTTTGGGTTCTACCAGGTATTGGGGAAAAAACATCCCTATTCCTCTCAACTAAGCTTCTAGCTTCTTCTGCTTGCTGAGGAGTCAGTTCTACAGAAAACTGATACTGATTGCTCTGAGGTTTGAGAATCTGCCTGTGTACCCCCACTGCTACTGTACAGGCCTCCCTATCCTTCCATGGCTTAAGGAGGTTTACATGAAGCACTGCCTCCTTCTTACAGCCGTCTGGCTGACGAACCCTATAGTTCACTGGGTTTATCTGATCTAAAATTTTAAATGGCCCCTGCCAATGTGCCAGAAGCTTACTTTCGGCAGTTGGGACTAGAACTATTACCCGGTCGCCCCTGTTAAACTGTCTCACTGTAGCACTCTGGTCATAGTAGAGTTCTTGGGTACCCAGGGCCTGTTCCAGGTGCTGGCAAACAAAAGGAACAATTCAAGCCAACGCTCTCGGATTTATTCCACATGTTGCACCATATTAGTTCCTGGGAAACCTTGTTCCTCCCAAGTTTCTTTCAGTATAACCAGAATACAATGGGGGTGCCTCCCGTACAGTAAGCACCGCTGTATTGAGAGTTGCAGTGGCGGTAAATATGCTATACGCTCCTTTTTTGGAGCCTAACGCAGCCCTTCTGTGAACTCTAAATACCAGTGGTATTTAAAAGGTGCGGCCAAAAAAAAGCACGCGTAGCTAACGCACCCGTTTGGCCGCAAAACTCCAAATCTAGGCCTGTGTTTGGCTGTCAGCCCCATCTTTCTAAATTTGTCCAACATGCCTGCATTTTTTTTAGATGGGAATCCCAGTCTGAGCTATGAATGATCATCCAGATATGCAGCAGCATATGTGTGGCATGAGGTTTGTCCATCAACCTTTGATGGGGCCCAATGGAGACCAAAAGGCATTATTTTATTTTGAAATAGCCCATCAGGTGCAGCAAATGCAGTTTTCTCTCTGGCCCGCTCTGTTAACGGTATCTGCCAGTAACCCTTTGTCAGGTCCAAAACAGAGAAATCTGGCCTTTGCTAGCCTCTCTACTAATTTATCGACTCAGGCATGGGATATGCATCAAACTTAGAGATCTCATTTAGTTTCCTAAAATCATTACAGAACCTGATAGACCCATCAGATTTAGGCACTAGTACGATTGGACTTGACCAATTACTTTGAGACTCTTCTATCACCCCTAGCTCGAGCATTTTATTATCTTCAGCCCTTAAAGCTTGTCTTTTTGCTTCAGAAATTCAGTATTGTTTGTGATAATGTCATATGTAATCTTTTGGGTTCTACCAGGTATTGGGGAAAAAACATCCCTATTCCTCTCAACTAAGCTTCTAGCTTCTTCTGCTTGCTGAGGAGTCAGTTCTACAGAAAAGTAATACTGATTGCTCTGGGGTTTGAGAATCTGCCTGTGTACCCCCACTGCTACTGTACAGGCCTCCCTATCCTTCCATGGCTTAAGGAGGTTTACATGAAGCACTGCCTCCTTCTTACGGCTGTCTGGCTGACGAACCCTATAGTTCACTGGGTTTATCTGATCTAAAAATTTAAATGGCCCCTGCCAATGTGCCAGAAGCTTACTTTCGGCAGTTGGGACTAGAACTATTACCCGGTCGCCCCTGTTAACCTGTCTCACTGTAGCACTCTGGTCATAGTAGAGTTTTTGGGTACCCAGGGCCTGTTCCAGGTGCTGGCAAACAAAAGGAACAATTCGAGCCAACGCTCTCGGATTTATTCCACATGTTGCACCATATTAGTTCCTGGGAAACATTGTTCCTCCCAAGTTTCTTTCAGTATAACCAGAATACAATGGGGGTGCCTCCCGTACAGTAACTCAAATGGGGGAAAACCTGTGGAGCTTTGGGGAATCTCTTTGACAGCAAATAACAAGTAGGGAAGCAGTAAGTGCCAATCTCTTCCATCCCTGCTAACCACTTTTCTTAACATCCCTTTCATAGTACGGTTAAATCTTACTACTAGTTCATCGGCTTGGGGATGGTACACTAAAGTTCTTAGGGGATGTATGTTAAACAGCTGTCATAACTCCTTCATAATACATGAGACAAACGGTGTACCCGGGTCTGTAAGTATTTGCTTTGATATGCCAACCTAGGAATAAATCTGAACCAGTTCCTTTGCTATAGTTTTGACATTTGCCTTACATAGAGGAATAGCCTCCGGATACCGGGTTGCATAATCGAGTATCACTAAAATGTACTGTGACCTTGAGCAGATTTTTCCAAGGGGCCCACTAGGTCCATGCCAAGCCTCTCAAATAGCACATCTATTATGGGGAGAGATATGAGTGGGGCCTTTAACGTGGGTAGGAAGAAGGAATAAGGAGTTCCGGTCTCTTGTAAATCACAATCCATAGTTTTATTGGGTTAAAAATAGCAACAACATCACTTTTACAGCCTTCTGAGGTGCAGCACTGGGTGGTGGTCACTACTGCTGACGCGTTTCGTCTTTCCCCGCCGTAGTCATAGCATAGTTAGTGACCATCATTCTGTGTTTAAAAAGGCAATGAACTCCTCCCATTGATTAAGAAAAAACACATCCTCCCGTTGTGCTGCTTATTCACACTTAAACAGAACAAAACTGAGTGAGAATATTAAGTTTGAATAATCACTCATTTCAACTAAGTCTGTGACAGTATTATAACTGTAACTTAAGATTATAGTATTTAGTCAACTTTTTTAAAATGTTCAGTCTATTCTTCATCTTTTATACACTTAAAAACTATTTAGTTTATAGAAATTGATGTTTAAATCAGTGCCCCAACCTGGTGCATTCTTATGTAGTCATACATCTACTAAAATGTTAAGATAAGTTTGAAATATGTTTTATACATGATGTTAATAATATATTATGTCAATGCAATAACACTATTTTGGGCTTTACATGATTATTTGAGTGTATATTGATTGTATTTATTTGTTATATTAAAGAAGATAACGGGACTTAAATTTATAAAATTCTTTAGGTTGTTTTCAAATTAGTTTGTAGGATTACAGGTGAATTGGATAATGTCTATATTTCTTCTATTGGGTATTTATTCCCTTTTTCCTCTATACATAGACTATTTCCAGAAATGCATTAAATCAAATTCACTATTTAGTCCAGAGGGCCATCTTGTACCAAGTCTAAGTATCCAATATACTTCTTCCCTTGCCAAATGTAATGATCTATCTCCACCCCTTACTGGTGGTGAGATATGTTTGGCAATGGTCCATTTCAGTGTACTAGAGTTTTTGTCATGAATTTGGCAGAAATGTGTAATAAGAGGTGTAGTGAGTGTCCCCTGCTTAATGTCGTTCACATGTTCCCGAATTCTTGACCTTACTTCTCGTGTGGTCATACCTACGTATTGTAGGTTACATTCTGAGCATGTCAATACATAGACCACATAGTTAGCTCTACAGTTGTAGCACCTTTCATGTGAGAAATGCTCACCTGTAGTGGTGCTAACAAATTCATTTCCTTGTGAAAGGTGTTTACAGGCAATACATTCATTGTAATGACATCTATAAACTCCCTTAGTGCTTAGCCATGAGCTATTTACTCTGTTGTCAGTATTCCTCACTAACGTGGGGACTACTTTGTTCCCTATAGTGCTGCCCCTTCTAAATGCAAAGCGGCAAACTTTTTTTGCTATGTCAGCCAGACCATCATCGGCTGTTAATAAAGGGAAGTGTTTTGAGATGATATCACAAATTTCCCCAAATTGGTCGCTGTATGTTGTAAGGAAAGTGGTTTATGTACGTTCCCCTTTTTGGCAGTCCTGCTTCCTTGCTTTAGGAGGGAGTCCCTGTCCCTTTTACTCACATCTTTTTTAATGGCATTAACCATTGATTTTGAGTAATCTCTGGAGACTAGCCTGTCAGTAAGCTCTTTTGCTTGGGTCTCATATGAGGATTTAGTTGAGCAATTTCTAAGGGTCCTTACAAACTGTCCCATGGCTATGGCTTTAAATACCCTATTGGGGTGATTGTTTTTTGCATGCAAGATGGCATTTCTGGCTGATGGCTTGCGGTAGACACTCGTAGTTATACTGCCTTTCCTTCCTCCTGGTACCCCAACTAGAGTTACATCTAGATAATTGATACTCTCGGTGTTGAACTCGAAAGTGAAGCCAAGACCTACGTTGTTGTTGTTGAGCTCCTCAACAAAATGATGGATCCCATTCTCATTACCCTGCCATATTATCAAGAGGTCATTGATGAATCTCTTATAGAAGGCAATCTTTGTCCTGAAGTGGTTTCTATCTCCATAGATGTGGGACTGCTCCCACCACCCCATATAGAGGTTAGCGTAGGAGGGGGCAAACTTTGCCCCCATCGCAGTCCCACATCTCTGGAGGTAAAAAGCACCATCAAAACAAAAATAATTATGAGTTAATAAATAACTTGTAACCCGTAGTATAAAACTACATTGTTCCTCTTCAAATCTACCTGATCTGGTCAGAAAAAATCTGATAGCCTTCAATCCTTCTTTATGTGGTATTGAGGAATAAAGTGACTTAACGTCTATAGTTACCCAGACATTGTTTTTATTCCAACCCTCATCTTTCAGCAGGCCTAGTAGATGCTTTAACGTGGGCTTTGGTCATGACTATTAGCACTCTGAACAAGAGCCACAAAACCTTTTAATCTCCTCATATACACCTGGCTAAAATAATCTCCTGAGAACACGTTCTTGAGGTTTTTTCCACCCCCAGGGCCACACAAAAGATACATATTCCTATTTTATCCTAAAAATTATCTCCTTTACAGGGCAACAGTTTCCTGCTCACATAGAGAACAGGATGTTCCTCATCCACAACATATTAAGACAGTACGGCACCTAAATCAACCCCAGACACATCTGTCTAGAGAAAGAATTCCTTACTAAAGTCAGGAGCCACAAGGATAGGCTGCATGTAGATCAGCAAAATATTCTTCAGCCTTGCTGTCCCAACTTACAGTGTCTGGGCTCCTTGCTTTAGTAAGGTCAGTGAAGGGAGCTGACCTTGTGGCAAAATGGGGAATAGCCTAACATTTCTTTAATAAAAGTATAAAAGTCTTTCTCCAGAGTCAGGGTATACTTCCACTTTAAATGAAAAATGCTTTTCAGTAGCAACAGAAAATACAAAACAAAAGGCCTACTCCTGTTAGGAGACTAACTAACAGTAGTTTTCCTAACTACTATTACTGGTGCAGCTAATCTGGCCCCAGTTAACAACAAACAAACATTCACAGCTTTTACAAAACAAAACAGTTTTCTCACCAGACCTTTAAATTCCTTGCAGACAGGTCC
Organism: Bombina bombina; assembly: GCF_027579735.1. Classification (NCBI taxonomy): domain Eukaryota; kingdom Metazoa; phylum Chordata; class Amphibia; order Anura; family Bombinatoridae; genus Bombina; species Bombina bombina. The sequence goes on along the minus strand of NC_069499.1, from coordinate 989,273,519 downwards.
TTTACAGGTCTCCACATGCATCATCCCAGTACAGCCTGATACTGAGACCTCTCCCTGCTGTCTCTGAGCTATCATATAGGGATAGATTGCTCTTTGTTACCTCTGACTGATATACACATGGTCCTGTACCCTGTCACATAATATATATTATTGTTCCTACGAGGATACAAGCCACAAGTAATTAGCGATACATTAGAGGAGGTTTCATCTCTTACCCAACAGGCCCTCATTAACAAGGAGGCAAGGACAACGGAAAAGAAAAGATTGGTCATGTCCACTACCTTCGCACCGAATACCACAGGGACTGGAAAGATACTGTGAACACATAGGCCGGTAGTTTCCTCTGACCCTAAACTCACGTTTTCTCATGGTATGGTTCCTATGGTAGCCTACAGAAGGGGCACCAATTTACGGGTGGCACTGGACAAAGGAGAGTCGGAACAACCTGTTGCACGACATTGTGCCCAAATGGTACATCAAGTATCATACATTTGTTACATCTTGATCGATCACATTCCTAGGATGGATAGAGGTGATGACAGAAACAAGGCATTGTTTTTTCGAGAGGCTGAATGGATGCACAGATTGGGGACTATACACCCAGGAGGCCTTAATTCACCACCTCACTTTAAATCACTGATATAGGTGGGAGTCACAAACCAGGGGTGCGTATACGGTCACTATGTTTCACACTAGGGTAATGTGGTAGGATTGCCTCAAAGTGGGGTATGCCCACACCACATGATGCCCTTACCGTGTACGTGTAAGGGACCTTTTTTAGGATCCGTACATGTTGGGGGTGATACTTGTGTTCCAATTGGTCACCATCCTTATACCAACGCTCCAGTCACCTAGGGTACATATGTGATAGTTTGCTCAGTTGGTGGTAGCATATTACAAGTTACTCCACACTTCCGATAGCCGTGGCTATAGAGTGGACTTATGCACTACATACCAGGAGTGCGGATACTGTGGTCCTTGTGGGTGGCTAGGGGCTGGTTGCTATGGATACCTGGAATGAGATATCCTCCCCATTTGTGGGGATTAGCGAGCGAAGCACCCCATATGACCACAAAGAGGTTAGGACCATAGTAGCAAGTCACTAGTTATATTATGTGCACACACCACCTCGAGGGCCTAGAAAACCACTCAATACAAGTTCTACTATTCAAGGATGTTTCTTATTTAGAGGGGCCTATCTATCAAGTTCTGTCTAAAGACCGCTGCTCCATAACCATCAGAGCAGGCGTACAGGAATCACTGGAATTCAACCTGATTGAGTACAATCGGGTTGATTGACACCTCCCTGCTGGCAGCCGATTGGCCTTGAGTCTGCAGGGGGCGGCTTTGCACCAGCAGCTCACAAGAGCTGCTGGTGCAATGCTGAATATGGAGAGTGTATTGCTCTCCCCATTCAGCGATGTCTGTCGGACCTGATCCGCACTGTCGGATCAGGTCCGACAGACATTTCATAAATAGGCCTCAATATGTATATGTGGACATTGAAGTGGTTAATCCATCCTAAAATTCTTTTGTTTCTCCCTGTTCGTTAAAATAAGACACAGTGATACCAGCTATGTGGTGTATTCATCAGATGTATGCATTACTATGATAATATGGTAATGCTCATTAAATACTAAGCCAATAGAAGGCAGTGATTATCAGTGGCTATGTTCTGTAAAAGCCATACCTGTTTAGTTGTACAATAGGATATGTACATGTTAGGTGATACAAACCAAGAAAAGGAAACATTTAAGTTACAATTTTTTGCAACCAGGTTACTACTCTTTTAAGCAATCTTTTGTCTGTTGTTTATGTAAACATTTTTATATATTCAAGTGTGAATGTTATATTAGCTGTAGGTTTAAGTGAAATAGGACACAGCTTGGTATTTCTTAAACACAGCTACTAAGACACATGGTTTTGTTAGTGAATTTTAAATACATATCCAACAGTTCGTTCACTGCTTTTTAGGTTTGGAATAGAGTCACATACTTAGTGGTAAATATAGGGCATTACACACTTAGTAGAGAGAGCATTCACATACTAGGGCAATATATAGATAGACAAATCACATTGTCTTAGTGTAGTATTTTGCGATATATGGATCACTACAAATTTATGTATATGGCTAATACATTGGAGCCTGATGGGCGATTGAGGGTTAAACCCCACACATACGGTACATAACACTACAAGCGTGGCCCAAAACCGGAAGTGACGTAACACGCCATCCCCGGACAGTTCACAGGTTGGAACGCATGACATGCCTGACAGCTATTTCACATAGCAGTAAACACACTGGGCCAGAGCGTAGGTGAGTACTGCATAGTGCGGTGAACGCCCATCCACTTGGACATCACTGAATTTACTGACATGATTATTACAACAGTTTATAGTTGTTCCATCTAGGCACAGTATAGTTATGCATACAAAAGGTTTATTTGAATATGAATGATTTACACAGACACATACTAGAAGTGACGGATTGTTTGATCACTTCCGGATAGGGATTGTTTTTGAAATGCATGGCTTGCGTTCCAAACACAGTGGTTTTGGCGCTACTGGGTGCATTCACAGTTGTGTGATTTACATGTTTTCTCACTTGCCTATTTAAGTGTGATTGTGATTAATTGTTGTTATGCGGAATGAATATATATATATATATATATATATATATATATATATATATGTATATATATATATATAGAGAGAGAGAGAGAGAGAGAGAGAGTCATATATAGCTATAGATATATACAGATTTTATATAGGAATATCTATTTATAAATACATAGAACATATTCTGCTATGAGCAGAGTATTAGAATGTGAAATATTTAGAGTAAATACTCAGTATAACACTTTATTAAATATCAATATTGCATAAATATGCTTTTACGTGTTTTCATCTACTTAACTGCAAAGGGCTCAGTGCACTTATATACTGTGGGCGCGATCTGATATCCGTCGTAGTTTTCGGCGCAAGCAAGGGAACCTGCGCCGCCCGTAATTTCACCTCGCAACTCGAGCTATCCAATATACTGCGCCGTCAGATGCTAAACTGGCGTAAGTAGGAAAAACCGGCGATCAGCTAAAATGTGCGCAAATACACATTTTAGTCGTTGCAAGTACTTACGCCAGTATTTTGTTCACGTAAAGTCTCAATAAAGTGTAGTTTTATGCAAATTAGGCTACGAATCGTAAAAAATAACCGCCAGTTCTAAAAGATGCGCAACTTAATTACGCCATTCAAAAATCATACATAAACCCCTGCGCAGCCGCCATTTTCTTTAGTGTGTTTGGTTGGTTCTTGGAGCTACAGCACACTACAGTGAGTAAGAGAAAGTGGTTAGAGTAGAGAGAGAGGCGCATTGTACATTTACTGTCACTTTTTTACATATTGCACACATTTTGCATACACACATATACAAAATACACATTTTTTTTATAACACCTTACACATTTTATTTATCTTTTACAGTGTGAAAGGCTGAGTGTTTGGTTGTGATTGTGTGTGATTGAAGTGAGTGTGAGTGTGTGAGTGTGTGTAGTGTGAGGATGTCAGGGAGAGATAGGGCGGGGGGGAGGAGGGAAGGGGAGTTGCAGGGAGAGGATTATGGTCAGGAAGAGCAGCAGGGTCCCCGTCAGGGAGTCAGTGGAGTGGGGAGAGGGAGACTTAGAAGGGAGGATGGGAGTGGGGTTGCCCCAAGGCCAGGCACACTCAGTAGAAGAGGGATAGAGGGTGCACATGGGGATAGAAGGGGGGAGGAGGGAGAGAATAGGGAGGAACCCACACCAGGGACATCCCAGGGAGGGAGCCAGGCGGCCCAGGACGAGGAGCATATGAGGTGCCCCAACTTCTCCTTTGCTGAAAACCTCGCTCTAGTCCAGGCCGTCCTGGAGAACCATACCGCCCTCTTTGGCCAAGAGAAGGGCAAAGGAGTTGCCCATAGGCGTAAAGATGCCTGGCTGAAGGTGGAGGAGGCAGTTAATAGTGTGTCCCAGCAGAGGAGGACTGTGGATGGCCTAAAGAAAAGGTGGAATGATTGTAAGAGGAGAGTCAAGGAGAAGATGGGCCAAGAAGCAATGTCCCAGAGGGCAACAGGAGGTGGGCCTCACCAGGAGGCAGAATATAACGAGTGGCAGGAGCTCATTCATAGGTCCCTAAGCATCACAGCAGTCCGTGGACTTCCAGGGGCTCGTGACTCAGGGATTGCAACATCAGCACAGCATGCTGGTGAGTAACATCCCACACACCAGTATTATATGTATTTGAGATATAACATCCTATAATGTCACACATTCATGTACACAATGAGGAGCATGGTATTTGGCCTACTAACAAAAACATCTGCAATTAGATTTCACATTAAAGGGACATTAAACCAAATCTTTTTATTTCATTATTCAGATAGAGAATACAGTTTTAAACAACATCCCAATTTACTTCTATTATCTAATTTGCTTCATTATTTTGTTATTCTTTGTTTATTAAATATCAATGCACATGGGTGAGGCAATCACACGAGGCATTGATGTGCAGCCACCAATCAGCAGCTTCTGAGCCTATCTAGATTTGCTTTTCAGCTAAGAATATCAAGAGAATGAAGCAAATTAGGTAATGGAAGTAAATTACAAAGTTGTTTAAAATTGAATGCTATTTTCTATGCATTAATCAACAGTAAAAATCCTGTAAGGCAATCTGAAAGGCCTAGAACTAAGTACAGTTCAAACTAGCCTATCCCAGGTCCTCCCTGACAATTATCAGGTAAACTATAGAGCATATATACTCTTAGTTATAAGTATTATTCCTAGCGACATTGTCTCTCTTGCAACAGGGAGAAAACAAGGACATAATCTGAGGCAGAATTTCTTTCTCTATAACCTAATTCGCAGAAAGCACTTGCCTGCCTAAATTCTATCACAGGTCCTTGTGGGTCCCATTTGTGTCTATCTTAATATTCAAGTTAAGGGCAGTTCTTAGAGTATAATAATATTGTCATAACTTATTAATTGGCTCTAGGTTCAAGGTAAATCTACCTGTTAACTATATATCTTCTCTTCTCTTCTAAAGCAGGAGGGGAAAAGGGAAAGGGAAGAGAAAGGGCTGAGAGGAAAAATCCTTCTTGGACCTCAATACTAAAGTAAACATTAACCCTCCTTAGAAGGTTTAGATAACATTGACTCTCTATACCAAATCTACTTTTCTAAATTTTTCAAAGATTTATCTGGGCACAGGGATAGGCCAGTCTAAACTCCCTGTATACAAATAAATATTTGTTAAAACATAACTCTTCATGAATATCCACTGGTAATATAATTCAATAAAGTGTACATAAAGGGAATTAAAGACGCAAAACTAATTGGAAGATTCTGTTACTCAGTAGCGAGGATCTAAAAATGTACCCTTTCTCCTAGGTGTAAACAAGTGGGATAAAACTCACACATTTTCAATAAAGATTCACTTCTCCCTACCTGTATGGCTGGATCTCTCACATAAATAATTAAGCACCCCCATATAGGCACTTCCTATTTTTCTCCCCACCCTCACGTCACTTTCACCACCTCACTATATCCTCACCTCCTAGCTGGAGGATTAATTACCTCCTCAAAACTTCACATTCACCCTCTACTTTGTTGTATTTTTTCTTCTTATTCATCTTTTTTTTTTTTTTATTTATCTTTTTTTTTTTTTTTTTTCTTTTTCTTTTTTCACGGCAATAACTTTCACTATTGTTTTTTTTTCCCCAACCCATGGATAAATTTTTTCACACTACACATAAGACCCCTTCTCCAGCCATGGCAGCTAGACAAAAGGATAGGAAACCTAGGAACACACAAGAAACTGTCACTGATATACAATCAAGTACAGCTAATGTATCAGAATTGCAAGAAGCAACAAGCATTCAAAATCTTGTTACCAGTATCTCAAATGCTTTGGCCCCTAAATTTGATGCTCTCAAAACTGAACTTAGACAAGATATTTTGCCAATCAGAATCAAGTTCAATCCGATTGGCTGATCCAATCAGCCAATCAGATTGAGCTTGCATTCTATTGGCTGTTCCGATCAGCCAATAGAATGCGAGCTCAATCTGATTGGCTGATTGGATCGGCCAATCGGATTGAACTAGATTCTGATTGGCTGATTCCATCAGCCAATCAGAAAATTCCTACCTTAATTCCGATTGGCTGATAGAATCCTATCAGCCTATCGGAATTCGAGGGACGCCATCTTGGATGACGTCCCTTAAAGGAACAGTCATTCGTCGTTCAGTCGTCGGTCCGGATGGATGTTCCGCGCTGGATGTCTTCAGGATCCTGCCGCTTCGCTCCGGATGGAAGAAGATCGAAGATGCCGCCTGGATGATGACTTCAATCGGATGGAAGATCCTCTTCTGCCCCGCTTGGATGAAGACTTTGACCGGATCATGGACCTCTTCAGCCCCCGCTTGGGCTTGTATCAGGACATCGGAGGAGCTCTTCAGGACGGATCGGTGAACCTGGATGGTGAAGACAAGGTAGGAAGATCTTCAGGGGCTTAGTGTTAGGTTTATTTAAGGGGGGTTTGGGTTAGATTAGGGGTATGTGGGTGGTGGGTTGTAATGTTGGGGGGGGGTATGGTATGTTTTTTTTTACAGGCAAAAGAGCTGAAATCCTTGGGGCATGCCCCGCAAAGGGCCCTGTTCAGGGCTGGTAAGGTAAAAGAGCTTGTAACTTTTTAAATTTAGAATAGGGTAGGGAATTTTTTATTTTGGGGGGCTTTGTTATTTTATTAGGGGGCTTAGAGTAGGTGTAATTAGTTTAAAATTGTTGTAATATTTTTATTATGTTTGTAAATATTTTTTTATTTTCTGTAACTTAGATCTTTTTTATTTTTTGTACTTTAGCTAATTTATTTAATTGTATTTATTTGTAGCAATTGTGTTTAATTAATTTATTGATAGTGTAGTGTTAGGTTAATTGTAGGTAATTGTAGGTAGTTTATTTAATTATTTTATTGATAGGGTAGTGTTAGGTTTAATTATATCTTAGGTTAGGATTTATTTTACAGGTAAATTTGTTATTATTTTAACTAGGTAACTATTAAATAGTTCTTAACTATTTAATAGCTATTGTACCTGGTTAAAATAATTACAAAGTTACCTGTAAAATAAATATTAATCCTAAAATAGCTATAATATAATTATAATTTATATTGTAGCTATATTAGGATGTATTTTACAGGTAAGTATTTAGCTTTAAATAGGAATAATTTATTTAATAAGAGTTAATTTATTTCGTTAGATAAAAATTATATTTAATTTAGGGGGGTGTTAGTGTTAGGGTTAGACTTAGCTTTAGGGGTTAATACATTTATTAGAATAGCGGTGAGCTCCGGTCGGCAGATTAGGGGTTAATAATTGAAGTTAGGTGTCGGCGATGTTAGGGAGGGCAGATTAGGGGTTAATACTATTTATGATAGGGTTAGTGAGGCGGATTAGGGGTTAATAACTTTATTATTGTAGCGCTCAGGTCCGCTCGGCAGATTAGGGGTTAATAAGTGTAGGCAGGTGTCGGCGACGTTGAGGGGGGCAGATTAGGGGTTAATAAATATAATATAGGGGTCGGCGATGTTAGGGCAGCAGATTAGGGGTACATAGGGATAACGTAGGTTGCGGCGGTTTACGGAGCGGCAGATTAGGGGTTTAAAAAAATATGCAGGGGTCAGCGATAGCGTGGGCGGCAGATTTGGGGTTAATAAGTGTAAGGCTAGGGGTGTTTAGACTCGGGGTACATGTTAGAGTGTTAGGTGCAGACGTAGGAAGTGTTTCCCCATAGGAAACAATGGGGCTGCGTTAGGAGCTGAACGCTGCTTTTTTGCAGGTGTTAGGTTTTTTTTCAGCTCAAACAGCCCCATTGTTTCCTATGGGAGAATCGTGCACGAGCACGTTTTTGATGCCGGCCGCGTCCGTAAGCAGCTCTGGTATCGAGAGTTGCATTTGCGGTAAAAATGCTCTACGCTCCTTTTTTGGAGCCTAACGCAGCATTTGTTTGAACTCTCGATACCAGAGTTAAATTTATGGTGCGGCCAGAAAAAAACCCGCGGAGCGTTAACAGCCCTTTTACCGCCGAACTCCAAATCTAGGCCATAGTGTCACTTAAAGAACACATTTTCTCACTGACATGTACACAGAACTATTGTATGAAACACATACATGTATACTTTGCATATTAAAAACCCTCATATCACAAATCTCAATTTGCACATGCATGTTATAGAGTTTGACATGAGAATGTGTATAGGCCCTAGCATGTACATTGTATGCTCACATGGATATATATCTGACTGTACTAATCCCTCTCATCATTTGACTCCTCCACAGAACCTCCAGTCACCAGGGTGCAAACGCCCATGCATCCACCTCCACCACCGCCACAGAGAATGCCTCCACCTCAACCACCGGTCCAGAGAGTCCAGCAAGAGTATGCTCCCAGGCATGAGCTGCGTTGGACTGAATCTGTTGACGATCCAGATCTCATGCCACCAGCATTGCAAGACGATACCTGGCAGGATCCCTGGCCGGAGGACTATTCCTTTGGCTTGGAGGAGGAGCCAAGTCAGCCCCAAAGGGTAGATGTCTTTACCCCCCCACCAATATCAGGCCAGTCAGGGATTATACCACCAGGCTGAGTGGGTGCACACCAGTCGGCAATGGGACTACCAGTCCATCCGGAGATCTCCACCATCTGCTTCCCTTGGAAGAGCTCCAGCATCTGAGGAGGAGCATATAGCTGTCAACATTCCTCAGGCAGCACCGCCTGTCATCATCCCTCAGGCAGCACCAGCTGTGATCCCTCAGGCAGCACCAGCTGTCATTCCTCAGGCAGCACCAGCTGTCATTCCTCAGGCAGCACCAGCTGTGATCCCGCAAGCAGCACCAGCTGTCATTCCTCAGGCAGCACCAGCTGTCATTCCTCAGGCAGCACCAGCTGTGATCCCGCAAGCAGCACCAGCTGTCATTCCTCAGGCAGCACCAGCAGCTGAGGATGTTCAAGTTGAAAAAGCAGCTAGAGGTGAACCTGCACCTAGAATCCCTGCTGGTCAAGAGCCTGTAGATCCTCTGTATTCTGAGATGGGCAACAAATACATTTCCATCCATAGGAAACTCCTAGCAAGCTGTGAGAGAAGACAGAGAGATCAACGCAGGTTTTACAGGAGCCAACAGACCTTACTCCAGCGCTCCATTGAGCTGCAACGGGACATGGCAGCATCTTTAACTGGTATAGTACAAAACCAATCTCAGATGATGAGGGTTATATTGGATATGCAAATGCAGACTGACAACAGATGGCAGGAACAAAACCAACTGTTGGGTGTGTTGGTGGAGCATTTCACACACCAGCAGGACATTGCCTCCAGCCTCTCATCTGTGGCCAGCACTCCTGCAGAATCCTCTGAATCCACACAACCCAGGAGAGGCAGGAGAGCCACTCCAGGTACCTCAGCCCCCTCATCTAAGAAGCCTAAAAAAAAAAAATATTGTTATATTTCATCCTAAATCTTGTCCTCTGTTATTTACCATATAATTGTCATCCACATCCATGTGAGGGGTGTTTTAGTACACTAATATTTTTGAAAAATATAATAAGGCCTGTGTGGAAGTGGCCCAGAAAAGGTAATATCATCATGTTTATGACATATTAATGTTCTCTAAACCACATCACATAGTTGTGTATGAAGGGTACATATAGTGATATTCACTTTTAAGATGTAAATCAAGGTTTCTCACATCCAATAGAAATTGACCCATGTGCAGGGATAGGCACGAGCCAAGGCTGTGGTGGACATTTTCTAAGGTAAAGACTTTTAGTGAAGGACACCTTGCCTATCCCTGCATATGGGTATATATATCTAAATAATAATGTTTTTACAGAAGGTGTGAACATAAAGTATAAACATCCATTTTCATTCCTCAAAATGATAGTCAATAAATCATAGAGACCAAAACATAAATTGAACTAATGATATTTTTTCAGTAATTAGGGTGGTTAAGGGAATGGGGGTGGGATGTAGTAGTTTCACTTACATGCAGTGGAACTCTGCAGTATGTAATTCGGTGACCAGCTGCAGCAGGGGCAGCACCATCACCATGGACCTCAGCAGCAACTATAGAATCAGCATGTGTAGACAGAACAACAGGGGATTGTAGGGCTTCCAGCACCCCTTGTGCCCCATGATGACCCCTTGTGCCCCATGATGACCCCTTGTGCCCCATGATTGACCCCTTGTGCCCCATGATGACCCCTTGTGCCCCATGATTGACCCCTTTGTGATTGGTTTGACAAACTTGCAGGGGCAGGAATAATAAATGCTTTGAAGAGGTTAACTATTTGTGATCAAGCTGCTGATATGTATGTTGTTAAGCATGCACTTGTTAGGCCTTCAGAGAGTTACGTTGGTTTCTAAGTCAGTGCAAGGGTTGCAGCGCCTTCAATTTGTGGCGAGATGAAAATGGAGTAGATTTTCTGAAATCTGCGCGCATAAGTCCTTACGCCGTATATTGGATACCAAACTGCACGTGTTTTGTATGTCAGTCTATGGGCCAAAAAACGACGGGCGAAGTCAGAAATATACACGCGTAACTTCTAAGTTACGCCGTATATAGGATACCAAACCCACGCAAATATTGGCGTCACCGGCTTTTGCGAGCGACGATTTATATTGGATCGTGCCCTGTATGTCTATATATGTGTTTATATGTGTATATATGTCTGTAAATACAAATATACACATATAAATACATATGTACACATATATAAACATTTATATATACATACATACATACACATCTTTAGACATGTATATGTATATATCTCAATGTTAAAGCCCTTGCTCATAACTTTGAGCCCTTATAACTTTTTCATGCAATATTTTTTAGAATTTGTTTTTATTAGATGGTGTTATTATGAGTGTAACTTTGCTTTCTAATGGATTTTTGATGTGTTTGTGACACTTTTTTGTTTCGCCAAAGAGTTAACCAGAGTTCTGAGGACCCACAAATCCGACGAGCATTAATTTGAATTGCGCTTAAACGATCGCATTTACTTTCAACTTGTGATACCAACCTGTGGTTATTGCTTGCGTGCAAATGTCTGCACTTCAATCTGGCCCTAAACATACGTTTCCAATAACAGAAACATATTCTGTTTTGTACATACTCCTGCTCTGCTAATATCTCATATCTTCTTAAAATCCTTATATCTTAGTCTACTGCTTGATCCCTATTTCCTCTTTAATGTCACCAGTGCTTAGTTATTTCTGTGTCATAGTCCCAATTATTCATCACATGCCATCACATTTTGTAACTTCTTTCTGCTGTTGAAAGCTCATTAGTGATAATGTTTAAGGATTTCACAGACTGCTGGCACAGAAATTAGCCTTTGTGCTTTGGGGATTATCACTCATTTCAAGAAAAATTAATAAAAGACCCAAAGGAGACATTGAGAAGAATCTCAGAGTGCAAGGGAAATAGAGACGTGTAGGGATGGAGGGAGAGACATGCTGATTAATTTCATGCTAACACACTTGCCCATTGCTAACATATAAAGATATGTTTACATCTCTGGGCCCTTCTATCCACTTGTGCCTTATTGCCTTTTTTTTATTGATTTTTATTAGTACAAATTCCATAGCATACAATTAGTTCAAAGGAACCTGATAAGAACAGTGAGCTTCAACCTGGTTTGATACATAAAGAATAGTACAATTAAAAATAAAACATTTCAAACTAACAAGATATGCAGAGCTCATACATTTAAAAAGATAAACTGACATTGTCCCCTCTAGTGGTAACATTGTTTGGAGTTAGTTCTTAGAAACAGAAGGTTGCATTCTGTTGTGAAAACTTAGGAGTGATGGACATAGTTAGAATTTGCCTGCATATTTTTTAAAAATATAAGGTTTTTAGAGTTTGCTAGTGCTTCAGTTGGTTTGTGTTCTAGTTAGCTATCATGCAATTACTATTTTTTCTTCATTTTAAGCTCCTCTGGGAGAGCACTTGGTTTTGAGGGATGGGAGAAATGTTCCAGATTTTAAGATGGTCATTGAGTTAGTAATTACTTTGCTTCTGAGGGATTCTGCACTTGGTGTTGGGGGTATCGGAGAAATGTCCCAGAGTTTAAGATGAACAAGGAGTTAGTATTTAATGCATTGTCTTCTGCATTATTCTGTTGAGCTGGTTTGCAGATCTTTTTTTCCCCTGACATTTGTCCCTTTTTAGGGTCCATGCAATCCTTGCTTGTCTATTAGAAAAAAATGTATGGGCTGACATTGTTAGTTGGAACATGTTTTAATTTAATTTTTATGGTTTATTTCCCTCACCCTTTTCCTTTTTAGAATTGTTTCCCTTTCCATAGAGATCTTAGAGAGGGAATTTTGGTACAGTAATGGAGACTATTGCGTTTGTTGGATGAGTAAGTATTTTGGTTATTAGGTGGTGGTGGTATATGTGCTGTGCATATATAAGGCCTGAGGTACAGGTTTAATGAGGAATGTGTTGGATTTACCTTTTTTTTCTCTTTTACATATTTTCTATAGAGCCTGTAGCTAGTGTGATACTCCTAACTATATTGAACTTGACGGCCATCCATAATAAAAAATAACAGATTACAACATGGTTTAGATAAAGGCGCCTATCTATCAAGCTCCGAAAGGAGCTTGATGGCCCGTGTTTCTGGTGAGTCTTAAGACTCACCAGAAACAGCAGTTATAAAGCAGTGGTCACAAAGACCGCTGCTCCATAACCTGTCCGCCTGCTCTGAGCAGGTGGACAGACATCGCTGGAAATCAACCCGATCGAGTACAATTGGGTTGATTGACACCTCCCTGCTGGCGGCCGATTGACCGCGAGTCTACAGGGGGGCGGCCTTGCACCAGCACCTCTTGTGAGCTGCTGGTGCAATGCTCAATACGGAGAGCGTATTGCTCTCCGCATTCAGCGAGGTCTTGCAGACCTGATCCGCACTGTCGGATCAGGTCCGCAAGACCTTTCATAAATAGAGACCAAAGTATTGATTCAGCTTCTTTAATTGGGTTTTAGTGGGTTGAAGTGGCAACAGATGCATTTGAAGTTGGTCAGCTATTCTTGAATCTGTCTTCTTCAAACTGATGTTAATACACACTGAAAATGAAATATTTAGGTTTACTTTCCCAGAAAGAGCTTGTTAAAGAGAACTATTGCTAATTCCTAAAAGTTGTTTCTCAGTTTGTTGTTGAATTATTTAGATACTGAACCCAGAAAAGATAGAGAAGTAACAGAAAACCATTTTCCTGGCCGGGCCCGAGTCTTCTCCAGTGTCAGATGGTGTCCCACTATATAAAAATTTGGAATCAATTGCTGAGAGGCCCAACTCACCACAAACCCTTTCTGGGACACTGCAAATGAAACTCAGGAGCTAAGAGTACAAGAGCAATGAGACTAAACTTGGTTGATGAATTCTCTCTAGTACTTTACACCTTTAAGCAAAAGAACAATGAAATACTAAAATGTAACTGCTAATTCACTAATCTAAAAATTAAAGGAAAACATAGCTTTGTAAAAATTTAGTCTCACTATTTATACAAAGAACAACTTGCATAGATGACTTTAATTCAGATCTGTTGAGAGAAGAGACATCCAAGGTAAATAGGCACTGGAGATTTAGGTTATAGTAGCAATAGTATAATGAGTATACAAAAACTATCTAAAAGTTAGACAGCCCGGGTCCAAGCCTCACAGGGAAAAGCAGCACAAAACCATATAAAAAAACAAGTTAAAGTCAAATACCAAGTAAGTCCAAACAAGGGGTCAATACAGTAACAAAGTCAGGGAAAGACAGAATACCAGAATTTCCAAATAACAAACTGCCAGAGTAAGAGGTCAGAAACTCAATACACAAGCAGCATCATTCTGCAAACAGAGAGCTAATTTAGAGTAATTGATCTTACAGGCCTCCTTAAAGGTAAAGCATGCCTTAATGCAGCAGGGACAGAATCACTCTCTTAGTCCAGGAATTGCACTAGCCGTCTGATGTGGTACACACCTATGTGTTTGTTTTGAAGATGGAGCTGCATTGTGGGAATATCTGGTGCTGGTGCCAATAAGTATGTACTGTTGTATTGTCTTCATCCTCACTTGGAATAATCTCCGGCATACATAATTTTGACTTAACTGTCCCTTTGAAGCTTATGTAGGGCAACATTCATTGTGGATAGACATATAAAGCCATATAACATACCTAAGGATTCTGATTCTCAAAATATTTCCAGCTTGGATTTTATTCATTGTGCAAACTTCAACAGTAAACAGGAGAAACCTGAAAGTCCCATAGAGATGAGCGTAGCCTCCTATATAAAGTAATGAGGCTATCAGTTATAGAGGATGTGAAGTTAAAGGGACATTATACTCTAGATTTTTCTGTGCATAAATGTTTTGTAAATGATCCATTTATATAGCCCATACAGGTGTTTTAAAAAAAATAAATGTATTGTTTTGCTTATTTTTAAATAACATTGCCCTTATTTTCAGACTCCTAACCAAGCCCCAAAGTTTTAAAGTATACTGATGTATACCTACTCCAGCTTGCTCCTGTTTGTGTAAAGAGTCTTTTCATATGTAGAAGAAGGGGGAGGGTCTGTTTTTTTTTTCTATACACCCACTTTAGTGGGTTTTACAGCTAAACTTTTAAAAAGAGATAAACTTGGAGCTTCTAAGTACATTTTTATAGCGTTTTACACTGGATTTTTATATCAGTATCTGTACATATTATTCTTTATAGTAGTGTCTATTACATACAGTTAATCGAAAATTGGTGTACATTGTCCCTTTAACAGGGGGGCACCTGACTTTGATATAAGTTCTCAGTGTAAAGCAAATACAAATTAAATGTTTTCACTACAGTTTAACTTGTATGTGCATGTTGTTTAGTAAGTATTACTTTTTTGTCACGTTAAATAAGTGTATTGGGAATTCTGAGCTAACTTCTCCAACATACAGTTAAAGGGATAAATCAGTGAGACCCCCATAGGTGTAATGCTCAGAGAATATAATTAGGATACACCCAGCAAACATCCCTTGAAACCCCAAAGAACACCCTTGTCCAGCCCAATCTATGATTTATTTCACAAAATGCAATGCAATTTGTAAAAAATGCACATAAATATTCAAGGGACCAAATTTGTTATGGTCTTCTGGGGACTCTGACACAGCTTTTACTGCCTGAATTTAACACTGGACTAATGAGTCTAGGTTGTTTGACGTCAGTAATAGTGGTGCTTCTTGACTTTTAGTTGCAGTCGTGCATGAGCAAACGATTAATCCTAATTTTTCAAAATGTACACATTAAAATTTATAGTACAATCAGAATGAGCACAAATCCCAACCTTAAATACATTGCTGTATAAAAAAAAATCTAAATGCATTAAAACATGAAATAGAAAGTACTACATTTAAATGTAATAAAAATATAATCATTCTATAGAGCATTTCATTTTAAAACTAGAGATCCTGTAATGCTATGGGGTTAAACATATAGTTAAACACATAGTTAAAGTGGTTAAAAACATAGTTAAAGTACCCTTCAGGAGTAGCAGAGAACTGCTAGTCCCATAAGGAAAATGTTGCTGGCCCAATCAGCAGCAATAGTCGCCCAGTTTTAAAATGACTTGCTCAAATAAGAGCATGTCAATTTTCAACTATGATAGCCCTCTAAAGAGCAAAATCTCAATTGAAAAGTAAATTAAAACACAAAGCGCACATGTGTTTGTCTTTCCTTCACATCTAGAATTTCAGGTAACACCCCTCAGAGACAAATCCATATCTGCATTTCTAGAATAGGAATATGATTGTGCTGACAGATTATTTTAGATAATTGAGTGAAGAGCTTTAGAGAATAAAGCCCCAGGTGTTTGTTCCTTAGTGACCCACTCAGAATAAAGTGATAACCTATTTTTGTCACATAACCCAGGAATTTAGTATTGTTGTTTCTAGAATATTGCTCCATATTATAACAAAGAAGCAGGAATCTTGTGTACTTTGTTCCTGCTCTGGGAATGAGTTATCCCGTTGCAATTATTTATCATTATGTGACAGACCAAGGTCACAATCATTTTATGTCAGCAAATCAGATACAGATAATGTGCCAATTACTGAGTATTAATCTACAACCAGTTCATGTAAAGACTTCCAGCTGCCATCCAGATGAGCCTCATCAAAAATACAGCATTTTAAGTCACCGGTTGGGCATCATACATATGATATACATCTATTTTTATATGTTTCAAATGGCTATTTTTTATTTTTGTATTCAAATGTTTATTAAAATATAAAGGCCCATTCAACAAAAATGATCCTGTTTGTAATAGCAAAGTGTGCCATACTGCAACAGTGTGATATAACCTTGTTGTAGCCCTGCAAATCTCTGTAATCTTTACTAAGGTTGTGCAGATATTGCACTGGTTGCTACCATTTCCTTTTGCAATAGGGATTTTCTCGTCCTACTTCTATATTGTTTCAAATAAACAAAGCCAGTTGCTCCCATTTCTGCATTTAAAACAGCTGAATGATATTTTAAGAATAAGGGACTGTTAACCGGCAAATAGGTTATTCAGTGAAACCTGCATTTTAATGGCCTACAATTCCCTTCTTGAGGATCCACATAAAACAATGGGTCAGATTACAAATCGTGCACTACTGACTGCTCAGGACACACAGCTTTTGGCGCACACAATTTGCTATTGCACTTTGTAATACAACTGATATGCTATATGTATAAAGCAAATGAGGTTAAACTAAGGCTTAATAAATAGGGAGTTAAGGTTTTAAATGAAATGGAAGGGGCTGAGGTCTATAAGTTTGTGTCCTAATGCTATGTGTGCAAACTTAGTGTGTGTGTATATATATATATATATATATATATATATACACACACATATACAGAAAGAGAAGTGCTCTATTAGGAATGAACAACAGCTCAGTAGCTTGTTCTTGTATCACGTAGGAGCAGCCTCTTTTAGCCCAATAGTGCTTTTCACAGAGGAGAACTTTCCTGAAGTATATCAGTCTGTTCCCGCCTAGTAAGATCAGTCCTGCCCCTAAATACCAGGCAATTCTCCTCTGAACATGGCAACCCCAGATGATCATTCCAACCTTCATTGGGCCTTGTCAGTAAGGTACAGCAATATTCCTCTAAGCACATTGGGAAGGAGGTAATGGGGCAGATTTATCATATGTCTGTACGACATGATCCGCTCAGCAGATCATGTCCGGCAAACATCACTGAATGCCGACAGCATGCGCTGTCGGCATTTAACATTGCACAAGCAGTTCTGGTGAACTGCTTGTGCATTGCCACCCCCTAGCAGGGGGTGTCAATCTACCCAATCGTATCCAATCGGGTTGATTGCTGTCTGCTGCTCAGAGGCAGCAGAGCAGTTAAAGAGCAGCGGTCTTAAGACTGCTGCTTCTTAACTGCTGTTTCCGGAGACCCTGAAGGCTCATGCGGAAACAGATGTATTAGACACCATACAGTGCTTAATAATTCGGCCCCCATGTCTGATTCCCCCATCACTCTTAGGCAGACTTCCCCAGAGACATAATACACATGCATACAGAAAGATAACACTCTACTAGGAATGAACAAGAGCTCTGTAGCTTGTGCTATGGCGTGTTACCACGTAGGAGTAGACTCTTTTAGCCCAAATCATTCATCTGGGGTTGCCATTTCCTTTGTTCAGAGGAAGATTGCCTGTTACTTCAGGGCTGGACTTACCTTACTAGGCCGGATCTGACTGATATTCTTCAGCAAAGTTTTCCTTTGTGAAAAGTACAGTTGGGCTAAAATAGTCTGCTCTTAGGTGGTAACTCGCCATAGAACAAGCTACTGAGCTGTTTTTATTCCTGTTAGAGCGCTTCTCTTTCTGTATGCCTATAATATGTTTGAGTAAACTAATATGGAAAGTGTATAGCAAAGAAGAAAAAAACAAATGCCCCACTACTTGAACAGATGTAGCACACTAGAGTAGCTTTCAGGATGTGTGCTACCTCACAAGAATAATTTTAACATCTGCCATAGTAGACATTCATTACCTGCGTGAAATCAGTGCGTTAGCATGGCTTTTAGCTTCTACAGTGACAGGAATTACTGCAGGGTGCGCAATACTAACACACGCACAATAAATATTAACCATTCACTTTTAATGACAGTACAGGAATGATGTTACAACAGGAATGATAGTTACTTGCATTTTTGCTCTCAGCTTTTTATCTAGTTTAGTAGGTTTTGGGAACTTGTTTTTAAAGAAATGCAACCAGGGGCTGTATGAACTGGCAGTGAAGAGTTCACTGAATGTTCACCAAACCTTGCCAATCTGTTGGTGACTGTAATTAGCTGAGGTTCAACCAACATGGAGATCATTTCCTTTTGTAACATTTCAGGCATGTGCTGTGGAGATGAAGAAACAGAGGAACCATCACAGCAACGGACAATAAAACTCCCATTTCAAAGTTGCAACATTTGAAGCTCCCTAACTATAGGCCCTGTGTTCAGTAGAGCCTTTTGTGAGTAAACATTGGTGCAAATTGGCCAGCAAGTACATATTGCTTAACCTTGTAGCCCTGCCAGAAAAAAACATGTGAGTCTGCAATACATAAAGCATCAATATGCTGAATACTAGACCAGCTACTCTTTTCCTGTATTGTATAAAAGATTCCCAGAAACTTTGCTCTTTACATATACTCTGCACCCCTCAAGACCAGCTCTTTAGGCAATCTTGGAGAATTCTGGAGTGGGACAGAGTAAAAAAATGAGAGGCAAAACAGAAGAAATCCATGACGGTGGCCAACTCTTAACTTGGGAGAACTCAACATTTCTTACAGTAAATTAGCTGTTGGAAGTTCAGCCAATGTTAATTGACACACAGTATAAGAGACACAAGATAAGTATCTGTCAAATTAAACAATGCTGAAGGGGAGAAAGAAAGATGAGTGAAAAAATAAAACAGAGAGAGTCTGGGCTAAAAAAGGCATATAGGTAAGACAAGCAAGCATTAATAAAAATGGGAAACTGCAATGGTCTGTATAAGGATATGCAGGGAGCCAAGTAGGAGACATCAGTGAGTGAGGGACAGGGAGACCAGGCAACAAAAAGAAAGGAAGAGGGAGAAGGAAGGAGATGTGACAATACCTCAGCTGCATCCCTGAGGCATTAGATGACAGCTTACTTAGCAGGTCCTAAAGACTCATCTTGTAATAACTGTGGTGCACAAGAAGATGTGAACTCTTCTGACAAGGATTCTTGTAGAAAAATAGGGTAGTGGCAAACTTCAAACTCCTCTATTCCACTTTACACTTAAAGGGACAGTATACTTTCATTTTGATATAACTGCATGTAATAGACACTACTATAAAGAATAAGATGCACAGATACTGATATAAAAATCCAGTATAAAACTGTTTAAAAACTTACTTAGACCTCTCACAACCCTACTCTGGAACACAGAATTTAACATAGGCAAGTCTTGGGACACTAATTTAGGGAGGGACCTTTGTGATTTTCAAGACTTAATCCCTGTACATGACATAATAGTTAGAGGCAAATTGCGCACGAGGGAAGAGCTAATAGAAGCAGGGTATCAATGTTTTCACTCATGGCTACATTATCAACAAATGCGCCACTACATATTATCACATAGGAACAGGGGAGATTTTCTTAGACCTCTCACAACATTTGAAACAAGATGCATTGACACTCACATGTCGGGGAAGGGGACTATATCCTCCATGTATCAACTTATTGCTGACCAATACCTTCCCCCTAGACCCGCCTATGTACGCAGTTGGGAGCTAGAACTTAACAAACAAATACTACCAGGACAATGGAAACGCTGGACTCAGGCCGCAGCGAAATCAGCACACTCAGCCTCATACATGGAAACAAATATAAAAGTTATCACGAGATGGTATTTAACACCCCACAAACTCACACACATGTTTCGAAATGTGAGCAACAAGTGCTGGAGGGGTTGTAGACAAGAAGGCACAATGCTCCATGTGTGGTGGAACTGTCCCACCCTACAGATATTTTGGAGAGAGATCCACTTAGCAATTGGAGAGGTCATAGGCTATTCCCCAAACTTTTCCCCAGAATTCTTCCTTTTTAATGATACCTTTGATATCACCTGTAAAATTAGACGTAGCATCGCGCAGTTAATGATTAACGCAGCCAAAAAATTAGTACCCAGGTTTTGGAAGAATGTACGGGTACCCACCCTTAAAAGTTGGATAGACCAAGTAGACTTAATTATGACAATGGAAAGGTATTACTTTTTTACTCAGGGGAAGATGGATCTATTTTGGGACATTAAATTTCTCTGGGAACAGTACAAATATAAATCAGACGACACCCATAAGCATAAAGATACACTCACACAGATATAAGACACAAGCAATAATAATTTTATTATCAGAGCAATCTCAATATTTTACAATGTTGACGGCAGCGGCGGAACAGATATACTCAGGTATGACCCTGAGATTTGTATTCACACCTCAGGGCATTGCAGGTCTTGAATTTTTCTTTCTTTTTTCTTTTTCTTTTCCCTCCCCTACCCCTGCTTCACATATTTACCTATTTTACCCATTCCTCCCCTCTCTTTCCCTATTATTATGTTATATTTACAAGTATGACTTGTTAATGGAATATGTTAAAACTAATGGAAAATCCTAGACCAATGTTAGCATGTCACCAACCTGAAAATTCAAACCTTCTGTTGATGAACTGCTATGATCTTTGGATAAAGGTACTTTAATTTTCAAAATACCAGAAAAGACTTTAAAAGAGAAAATCTTGTCATGCTAACATTTTTTGTGGTCTAATAGTCAGGACTAAATGTTAAGTTTACGGAACTATCGAAATGCCTAAACCATATTTTAATGTGCCTGTATTTCTACTGAATTTTCTGTTAATAAAAATATTAATAATAAAAAAAAAACTTACTTAGAAGCTCTCAGTTTAGCTCTGAAGACACTCCTCCCCACCCCCTTCTTTTGCATATAAAAAGACCCTTTACACAAACAGATGCAAGCTGGAGTAGGTAGCTGACAGTATTCTCATAAAACTTTGGGGCTTGGTTAAGAGTCTGAAAATCAGAGCAATGTTATTTAAAAATAAGCAAAACTATACATTTAAAAAAGATAAATAGATCATCTACAAAACATTTATGCAAAGAAAAAATGAGTGTATAATGCCCCTTTAAGCCCGACCAAGCATGGCCTGAGAAAGTCCACTATGTCATGAAAACCAGATAATGGCATCTATTTATCAAGCTGTCAACCGCAAATACGCTGGAATTCCACAGCGTATTTGTGGCGAGCCTGATTCGCCTTAGTTATCAAACCCTACAGACCGGCAAAAGTAGAATTTAGTGATGTAACATACGATCCGCCGGACTCAGTCCGACACAGATCGATGCTTACGTCAATACAGATGTTCCGAACACAAGTTCGGCACTATCTGACTACTTTTGCTAGTTATCAAAAGTCTACCAGGTACGCTCGGCACTATTCAGGCCCAGCGTATCTGGTTTTCAATCCGCCGCCCTGGAGGCGGCGGATGTCATAGGAATCAATGGGAGTCTGAAAGCAGCGAAAGCTTATGTTCGCTGCTGCCCGATATCCCATTGATTCCTATGGGAACGTTTACACCTAACATGTACCCGGAGTCTAAACACCCCTAATCTGCCGCCCCCTACACTGTGCCACCTACATTATACTTATTAACCCCTAAACCGCCGCTCCCGGAGCCCACCGCAACTAAATAAAGTGTTTAACCCCTAAACCACCACTCCCGGAGCCCACCGCAACCTACATTATACTTATTAACCCCTAATCTGCCCCCCCACACCGTCACCACCTACATTATACTTATTAATCCCTAATCTACCTAAGTCTAACCCTAACCCTAACACCCCTAACTTAAATATAATTTAAATAAATCTAAATAAATATTACTAGCATTAAATAAATTATTCCTATTTAAAACTAAATACTTACCTATAAAATAAACCCTAAGATAGCTACAATATAACTAAAAGTTACATTGTAGCTATTTTAGGGTTTATTTTTATTTTATAGGCAACTTTGTATTTATTTTAACTAGGTACAATAGTTATTAAATAGTTATTAACTATTTAATAACTACCTAGTTAAATTACCTAGTTAAAATAAATACAAATATACCTGTAAAGTAAAACCTAACCTAAGTTACAATTACACCTAACATTACCACTATAATTAAATTAATTCCCTAAATTAACTACAATTAAATCAAATTAAATAAAATGATCTAAAGTACAACCCCCCCCCCCACTAAATTACAGAAAGCCCCCCAAAATAAAAAAAAGCCCTACCCTACCCTACACTAAATTACAAATAGCCCTTAAAAGGGCCTTTTGCGGGGCATTGCCCCAAAGTAATCAGCTCTTTTACCTGTAAAAAAAAATTACAACCCCCCCAACATTAAAACCCAACACCCACACAACCAACCCTACTCTAAAACCCACCAAATCCCCCCTTAAAAAATCCTAACACTAACCCCTTGAAGATCACCCTACCTTGAGACGTCTTCACCCAACCGGGCCGAAGTCCTCAACAAAGCCGGGCGAAGTGGTCCTCCAGACGGGCAGAAGTCTTCATCCAAGCCGGGCAGAAGAGGTCCTCCAGACAGGCAGAAGTCTTCATCCAGGTGGCATCTTCAATCATCATCCATCCGGCACGGAGCGGGTCCATCTTCAAGACATCCAATGTGGAGCATGTATTGGATCAGCCAATAGGATTGAAGTTCAATCCTATTGGCTGATTGCATCAACCAATAGGATTTTTCCTACCTTAATTCCAATTGGCTGATAGAATTCTATCAACCAATCGGAATTGAAGGCACGCCATCTTGGATGACTTCAATTAAAGGACCTGTCATTGTTGAAGAAGACTCCGGATGAAGAGGATGCTCCGCGTTGGATGTCTTGAAGATGGACCCGCTCTGCGCCGGATGGATGAAGATAGAAGATGCTGCCTGGATGAAGACTTCTGCCCGTCTAGAGGACCACTTTGCTCGGCTTCGTTGAGGACTTCGGCCCGGTTGGGTGAAGTCGTCTCAAGGTAGGGTGATCTTCAAGGGGTTAGTGTTAGGTTTTTTTAAGGGGGGATTGGGTGGGTTTTAATTTTTTTTTAACAGGTAAAAGAGCTGATTAATTTGGGGCAATGCCCCGCAAAGACCCTTTTAAGGGCTATTTGTAATTTAGTGTAGGGTAGGGCTTTTTTTATTTTGGGGGGCTTTTTTATTTTGTTAGGGGGATTAGATTAGGTGTAATTAGTTTAAAAATCTTGTAATTATTTTATTATTTTCTGTAATTTAGTGTTTGTTTTTTTGTACTTTAGATAATTTTATTTAATTTTATTTAATTGTAGTTAATTTAGGGAATTAATTTAATTATAGCGTAGTGTTAGGTGTAATTGTATCTTAGGTTAGGTTTTATTTTACAGGTATATTTGTATTTATTTTAACTAGGAAGTTATTTAATAGTTAATAACTATTTAATAACTATTGTACCTAGTTAAAATAAATACAAAGTTGCCTGTAAAATAAAAATATACCCTAAGATAGCTACAATGTAACTATTAGTTATATTGTAGCTATCTTAGGGTTTATTTTATAGGTAATTATTTAGTTTTAAATAGGAATAATTTATTTAATGCTAGGAATATTTATTTAGATTTATTTAAATTATATTTAAGTTAGGTGGTGTTAGGGTTAGGGTTAGACTTAGGTTTAGGGGTTAATAAATTTAATATAGTGGCGGCGGTGTGGGGGGGCAGATTACGGGTTAATAAGTATAATGTAGGTGGCGGTGGGCTCCGGGAGTGGCGGTTTAGGGGTTAAACAATTTATTTAGTCACGGTGGGCTCCGGGAGCGGCGGTTTAGGGATTAAACAATTTATTTAGTTGCGGTAGGCTCTGGGAGCTGCGGTTTAGGGGGTAAACTGTATAGTATAGTGTGGGTGTTTAGTGACAGGGTACCAAGAAAGCTGTAAAAAAGTCGAACAGCAGTGAGATCGATGACTGTTAGTTAACAACAGTCCGCTGCTCATCGCATCATACTTGGTGCTCAGCTTTTTAACAGCTTTTTTGTTAATTTTGGAGAGCGTATTCAGGTCCGCGGCAGCGATGTTAGGCGATCTTAGGCGAGCGTATTGGTGCCGTCGAATGCAGGTAAGTTGATGGCTTGATAAATAGATGCCAATGGCTGAATTAGATGCTTTAATAGACAAAGTTAACATTTAAGGAATTATATTCCTATGTGATCTCTCACTTTAGTGCAGTATTTATTTTGTTTACCAGAACAGGTAACATCATTTGCACATCATTTTCTTTCATAATTGCAAAAGACAGAACATTACACCGAGTAAGTATTGGATCTCTGCTTTTCTCTGTAATAGCTCATCAACGTAAGATTTCTTATTTAGGCTTAACAGGCAACAGTCTTTAAATGTCTTCAGGTGTTTACTTTATAAAGGTTTTATTTACTCTGTAAATGCTGCTTTAATGGTTAAACACTTAGAACAAACCTCTTTTATAAATAAAATTTGACACAAATATATTCACAGCGCTCATATTCCCCATGTTCTTTTTTTATAGAAAACATTTTGCTTTGTGCATAAAAGGAAAACTGAGATTTTTTATGATCTTTCATACGTTTATATTCTTTATGCACCTTACTCTCTCTCTTTCTCTCACCTCAAATTGTTTATCTACAGTTTATTTTTTATTTTCTTCTAAAAATATGGAAGTCACACATATTTCACATTATAGAGACCACTTGTTGTTTTATGTAAAAACATTGCCGTTTTTCAGGTGTACTGCAGTATTTTAGTGCACTTTTTAGAGTGTTGACAAGTAAGTGCCCCTATTGTAGTAAAATAACTTTAAAAATGAACCAACGAAAACAAAGGTCTTGCGGAACTGATCCGACAGTGTGCATCAGGTCCGCAAGACCTCGCTGAATGCGGAGAGAAATACGCTCTCCATATTCAGCATTGCACCAGCAGCTCACAAGAGCTGCTGGTGCAACGCCACCCCCTGCAGACTAGCGGCCAATGGGCCGCCAGCAGGAAGGTGTCAATCAACCCGATTGTACTCGATCAGGTTGAATTGTGGCGATTCCTGTCTGCCTGCTCAGAGCAGACGGACAGGGTTATGGAGCAGCGGTCTTTAGACCGCTGCTCCATAACTTGCGTTTCAGGCCAGTCTGAAGACTCGCCAGAAACACGGGCCCTCAATCTCCATTCGGAGCTTGATAAATGGGCCTCTTTGTGTTCATGTTAAAGAAACATGAAACTCCAAATTGTTCTTTCGTGATTCAGATAGAGCATACAATTTTAAAAAAAAAGTTTACAAATTACTTTTATTATCAAATTTGCTTCAGTCTCTTGGTATCGTTTGTTGAAAAGCAGGTAAGTAGGTTCAGGAGTGTGCATGCGTCTGCAGTACTATATAGCAGAAATTTTGCAAAAGTGTTACACATTTGCAAGAGTATTATCTACATCCATAAACCTACAGGGAGTGCAGAATTATTAGGCAAGTTGTATTTTTGAGGATTAATTTTATTATTGAACAACAACCATGTTCTCAATGAACCCAAAAAACTCATTAATATCAAAGCTGAATAGTTTTGGAAGTAGTTTTTAGTTTGTTTTTAGTTATAGCTATTTTAGGGGGATATCTGTGTGTGCAGGTGACTATTACTGTGCATAATTATTAGGCACCATCAACATTGCGTGCAGCAGCAACCACAGCCTCCCAGACACTGTTCAGAGAGGTGTACTGTTTTCCCTCCTTGTAAATCTCACATTTGATGATGGACCACAGGTTCTCAATGGGGTTCAGATCAGGTGAACAAGGAGGCCATGTCATTAGATTTTCTTCTTTTATACCCTTTCTTGCCAGCCACGCTGTGGAGTACTTGGACGCGTGTGATGGAGCATTGTCCTGCATGAAAATCATGTTTTTCTTGAAGGATGCAGACTTCTTCCTGTACCACTGCTTGAAGAAGGTGTCTTCCAGAAACTGGCAGTAGGACTGGGAGTTGAGCTTGACTCCATCCTCAACTCGAAAAGGCCTCACAAGCTCATCTTTGATGATACCAGCCCAAACCAGTACTCCACCTCCACCTTGCTGGTGTCTGAGTCGGACTGGAGCTCTCTGCCCTTTACCAATCCAGCCACGGGCCCATCCATCTGGCCCATCAAGACTCACTCTCATTTCATCAGTCCATAAAACCTTAGAAAAATCAGTCTTGAGATATTTCTTGGCCCAGTCTTGACGTTTCAGCTTGTGTGTCTTGTTCAGTGGTGGTCGTCTTTCAGCCTTTCTTACCTTGGCCATGTCTCTGAGTATTGCACACCTTGTACTTTTGGGCACTCCAGTGATGTTGCAGCTCTGAAATATGGCCAAACTGGTGGCAAGTGGCATCTTGGCAGCTGCACGCTTGACTTTTCTCAGTTCATGGGCAGTTATTTTGCGCCTTGGTTTTTCCACACGCTTCTTGCGACCCTGTTGACTATTTTGAATAAAACGCTTGATTGTTCGATGATCACGCTTCAGAAGCTTTGCAATTTTAATAGTGCTGCATCCCTCTGCAAGATATCTCACTATTTTTGACTTTTCTGAGCCTGTCAAGTCCTTCTTTTGACCCATTTTGCCAAAGGAAAGGAAGTTGCCTAATAATTATGCACACCTGATATAGGGTGTTGATGTCATTAGACCACACCCCTTCTCATTACAGAGATGCACATCACCTAATATGCTTAATTGGTAGTAGGCTTTCGAGCCTATACAGCTTGGAGTAAGACAACATGCATAAAGAGGATGATGTGGTCAAAATACTAATTTGCCTAATAATTCTGCACTCCCTGTATAAATAGTCTGAAACACATTCGGCTAGATTTAGAGTTTTGTCAGTAAGGACCCGCGTAGCTAACGCCGGCTTTTTTCTGGCCGCACCATAAAAATAACTCTGGTATTGAGAGTCCACATAAAGGCTGCGTTAGGCTCCAAAAAAGGAGCGTAGAGCATATTTAACGCAGCTTCAACTCTCGATACCAGAGTTGCTTACGCAAGCGGCCAGCCTCAAAAACGTGCTTGTGCACGATTCCCCCATAGGAAACAATGGGGCTGTTTGAGCTGAAAAAAAACCTAACACCTGCAAAAAAGCCGCGTTCAGCTCCTAACGCAGCCCCATTGTTTGCTATGGGGAAACACTTCCTACGTCTGCACCTAACACCCTAACATGTACCCCGAGTCTAAACACCCCTAGCCTTACACTTATTAACCCCTAATCTGCCGCCCCCGCTATCGCTGACCCCTGCATATTATTATTAACCCCTAATCTGCCGCTCCGTAAACCGCCGCTACTTACATTATCCCTATGTACCCCTAATCTGCTGCCCCTAACACCGCCGACCCCTATATTATATTTATTAACCCCTAATCTGCCCCCCACAACGTCGCCTCCATCTAATTACACTTATTAACCCCTAATCTGCCGAGCGGACCGCACCGCTATCAAAATAAAGTTATTAACCCCTAATCCGCCTCACTAACCCTATCATAAATAGTATTAACCCCTAATCTGCCCTCCCTAACATCGCCGACACCTAACTTCAATTATTAACCCCTAATCTGACGACCGGAGCTCACCGCTATTCTAATAAATGTATTAACCCCTAAAGCTAAGTCTAACCCTAACACTAACACCCCCCTAACTTAAATATAATTTAAATCTAACGAAATTAATTAACTCTTATTAAATAAATGATTCCTATTTAAAGCTAAATACTTACCTGTAAAATAAATCCTAATATAGCTACAATATAAATTATAATTATATTATAGCTATTTTAGGATTAATATTTATTTTACAGGTAACTTTGTATTTATTTTAACCAGGTACAATAGCTATTAAATAGTTAAGAACTATTTAATAGCTAAAATAGTTAAAATAATTACAAAATTACCTGATCCGAATCAAGATCAATCCGATTGGCTGATCCAATCAGCCAATCAGATTGAGCTCGCATTCTTTTGGCTGATCGGAACAGCCAATAGAATGCAAGCTCAATCTGATTGGCTGATTGGATCAGCCAATCGGATTGAACTTGATTCTGATTGGCTGATTCCATCAGCCAATCAGAATATTCCTACCTTAATTCCGATTAGCTGATAGAATCCTATCAGCCAATCGGAATTCGAGGGACGCCATCTTGGATGACGTCCCTTAAAGGAACCGTCATTCTTCAGTTGGATGTCGCCGGATGAAGATGGGTCCGCGGTGGAGGTCTTCAGGATGGAGCCGGTCCTCATCGGATGAAGATAGAAGATGCCGCTTGGAAGATGATGGTTGCCGGTCCGGATCTACTCTTCTTACCGGATAGGATGAAGACTTTGGAGCCTCTTCTGGACCTCTTCAGCCACCGGATGATGGATCGCCAGCCCCCGCTTGGGTTTGTTGAAGATTTTGGAGCCAGGACCAATCGGTGATACCCGGTGAGGTGAAGACAAGGTAGGATGATCTTCAGGGGCTTAGTGTTAGGTTTATTTAAGGGGGATTTGGGTTAGATTAGGGGTATGTGGGTGGTGGGTTGTAATGTTGGGGGGTGGGTATTGTATGTGGTTTTTTTTACAGGCAAAAGAGCTGAACTTCTTGGGGCATGCCCCGCAAAGGGCCCTGTTCAGGGCTGGTAAGGTAAAAGAGCTTTGAACTTTAGTAATTTAGAATAGTGTAGGGCATTTTTTATTTTGGGGGTCTTTGTTATTTTATTAGGGGGCTTAGAGTAGGTGTAATTAGTTTAAAATTGTTGTAATATTTTTCTTATGTTTGTAAATATTTTTTTATTTTTTGTAACTTAGTTCTTTTTTATTTTTTGTACTTTAGTTAGTTTATTTCATTGTAGTTATTTGTAGGTATTGTATTTAATTAATGTATTGATAGTGTAGTGTTAGGTTTAATTGTAGGTAATTGTAGGTATTTTATTTAATTAATTTAATGATAGTATAGTGTTAGGTTTAATTGTAACTTAGGTTAGGATTTATTTTACAGGTAATTTTGTAATTATTTTAACTATTTTAGCTATTAATTAGTTCTTAACTATTTAATAGCTATTGTACCTGGTTAAAATAAATACAAAGTTACCTGTAAAATAAATATTAATCCTAAAATAGCTATAATTTAATTATAATTTATATTGTAGCTATATTAGGATTTATTTTACAGGTAAGTATTTAGCTTTAAATAGGAATAATTTATTTAATAAGAGTTAATTAATTTCGTTAGATTTAAATTATATTTAAGTTAGGGGGGTGTTAGTGTTAGGGTTAGACTTAGCTTTAGGGGTTAATACATTTATTAGAATAGCGGTGAGCTCCGGTAGGCAGATTAGGGGTTAATAATTGAAGTTAGGTGTCGGTGATGTTAGGGAGGGCAGATTAGGGGTTAATACTATTTATTATAGGGTTAGTGAGGCGGATTAGGGGTTAATAACTTTATTATAGTAGCGGTGCGGTCCCCTCGGCAGATTAGGGGTTGATAAGTGTAGGCAGGTGGAAGCGACGTTGAGGGGGGCAGATTAGGGGTTAATAAATATAATATAGGGGTCGGCGGTGTTAGGGGCAGCAGATTAGGGGTACATAAGGATAACTTAAGTAGCGGCGCTTTGCGGTCGGCAGATTAGGGGTTAATTATTGTAGGTAGCTGGCTGCGACGTTGTGGGGGGCAGGTTAGGGGTTAATAAATATAATATAGGGGTCAGCGGTGTTAGGGGCAGCAGATTAGGGGTACATAAGGATAACGTAGTTGGCGGTCGGCAGATTAGGGGTTAAAAAAATTTAATCGAGTGGCGGCGATGTGGGGGGGCCTCGGTTTAGGGGTACATAGGTAGTTTATGGGTGTTAGTGTACTTTAGAGTACAGTAGTTAAGAGCTTTATGAACCGGCGTTAGCCCAGAAAGCTCTTAACTACTGACTTTTTTCTGCGGCTGGAGTTTTGTCGTTAGAATTCTAACGCTCACTTCAGACACGACTCTAAATACCGGAGTTAGAAAAATCCCATTGAAAAGATAGGATACGCAATTGACGTAAGGGGATCTGCGGTATGGAAAAGTTGCGGCTGAAAAGTGAGCGTTAGACCCTTTTTTGACTGACTCCAAATACCGGAGGTAGCCTAAAACCAGCGTTAGGAGCCTCTAACGCTGGTTTTCACGGCTACCGCCAAACTCCAAATCTAGGCCATTGAAAGGTTGTGCTGCTGTTTAACATTTTTTACTTCTAATAAACTTTTAATTTTTAACTGCAGTTCTTGCCATGGTGGTTCTAGGTCAGTTGGTACCACTTGAACAAATGGCTAGTCTTACAAACAATGACTCTGGTGCCTTTTTACCCTATAAAAGCCTAGATTACAAGTGCAGGGTGCCCTACCAATATAGGGCTATATTACAAGTGGATCACTATTTTGCGCTTGCTCGTTAACTTCAATAGACAAAGGGTTTTTTTGTGTGTCGGATTGCGTTCTTATTGCAAGTTGAAAATAAAAGGTTTGTGCGCAAAAGAAAACCCAACGGGCACAAAAAGTTGAACTTTAAATATCAGGACCATTTTAATGTATTCTCCCATAGACTTCAATGCAGAGCAAAAATGGAAAAAAATCTTAACACCCATGCTCACACGCTCACCAGACCGTATTTATTAAAGAGGGCTATACCGACATGAAATATGAATATTTAACATTCTAAGGCCTAGATTTGGAGTTTGGCGTTAGCCGTGAAAACCAGCGTTAGAGGCTCCTAACGCTGGTTTTAGGCTACCGCCGGTATTTGGAGTCAGTGATTAAAGGGTCTAACGCTCACTTTTCAGCCGCGACTTTTCCATACCGCAGATCCCCTTATGTCAATTGCGTATCCTATCTTTTCAATGGGATCTTTCTAACGCCGGTATTTAGAGTCGTTTCTGAAGTGAGCGTTAGAGCTCTAACGACAAAACTCCAGCCGCCGGAAAAAAGCAGGAGTTAAGAGCTTTCTGGGCTAACGCTGGTTCATAAAGCTCTTAACTACTGTACCCTAAAGTACACTAACACCCATAAACTACCTATGTACCCCTAAACCGAGGTCCCCCCACATCGCCGCCACTCGATTAAAATTTTTTAACCCCTAATCTGCCGACCGCCACCTACGTTATACTTATGTACACCTAATCTGCTGCCCCTAACACCGCCGACCCCTATATTATATTTATTAACCCCTAATCTGCCCCCCTCAACGTCGCCGACACCTGCCTACACTTATTAACCCATAATATGCCGAGCGGACCTGAGCGCTACTATAATAAAGTTATTAACCCCTAATCCGCCTCACTAACCCTATCATAAATAGTATTAACCCCTAATCTGCCCTCCCTAACATCGCCGACACCTAACTTCAATTATTAACCCCTAATCTGACGACCGGAGCTCACCGCTACTATAATAAATGTATTAACCCCTAAAGCTAAGTCTAACCCTAACACTAACACCCCCCTAACTTAAATATAATTTAAATCTAACGAAATTAATTAACTCTTATTAAATAAATGATTCCTATTTAAAGCTAAATACTTACCTGTAAAATACATCCTAATATAGCTACAATATAAATTATAATTATATTGTAGCTATTTTAGGATTAATATTTATTTTACAGGCAACTTGGTAATTATTTTAACCAGGTACAATAGCTATTAAATAGTTAAGAACTATTTAATAGTTACCTAGTTAAAATAATAACAAAATTACCTGTAAAATAAATCCTAACCTAAGTTATAATTAAACCTAACACTACCCTATCAATAAATTAATTAAATAAAATACCTACAATTACCTACAATTAACCTAACACTACACTATCAATAAATAAATTAAATACAATTGCTACAAATAACTACAATTACATAAACTAACTAAAGTACAAAAAATAAAAAAGAACTAAGTTACAAAAAAAAAATATTTACGAACATAAGAAAAATATTACAACAATTTTAAACTAATTACACCTACTCTAAGCCCCCTAATAAAATAACAAAGACCCCCAAAATAAAAAAATGCCCTACCCTATTCTAAATTAATAGAGTTAAAAGCTCTTTTACCTTACCAGCCCTGAACAGGGCCCTTTGCGGGGCATGCCCCAAGAAGTTCAGCTCTTTTGCCTGTAAAAAAAAACATACAATAGCCCCCCCAACATTACAACCCACCACCCACATACCCCTAATCTAACCCAAACCCCCCTTAAATAAACCTAACACTAAGCCCCTGAAGATCTTCCTACCTTGTCTTCACCATCCAGGTATCACCGATCCGTCCTGGCATCCGGTGCTGAAGAGGTCCAGAAGAGGCTCCAAAGTCTTCCTCCTATCCGGCAAGAAGAGGACATCCGGACCGGCAAACATCTTCTCCAAGCGGCATCTTCGATCTTCTTCCATCCGGTGCGGAGCGGGTCCATCTTGAATCAGCCGACGTGGATCCATCCTCTTCTTCCGGCGTCTCCCGACGAATGACGGTTCCTTTAAGGGACGTCATCCAAGATGGCGTCCCTCGAATTCCGATTGGCTGATAGGATTCTATCAGCCAATCGGAATTAAGGTAGGAATATTCTGATTGGCTGATGGAATCAGCCAATCAGAATCAAGTTCAATCCGATTGGCTGATCCAATCAGCCAATCAGATTGAGCTCGCATTCTATTGGCTGATCGGAACAGCCAATAGAATGCGAGCTCAATCTGATTGGCTGATTGGATCAGCCAATCGGATTGAACTTGATTCTGATTGGCTGATTCCATCAGCCAATCAGAATATTCCTACCTTAATTCCGATTGGCTGATAGAATCCTATCAGCCAATCGGAATTCGAGGGACGCCATCTTGGATGACGTCCCTTAAAGGAACCGTCATTCGTCGGGAGACGCCGGAAGAAAAGGATGGATCCGCGTCGGCTGCTTCAACATGGACCCGCTCCGCACCGGTGGAAGAAGATCGAAGATGCCGCTTGGATGAAGATGTTTGCCGGTCCGGATGTCCTCTTCTTGCCGGATAGGAGGAAGACTTTGGACCCTCTTCTGGACTTCTTCAGTGGATGTCTAGCCCCCGCTTGGGTTGGATGAAGATATCGGAGCCAGGACCGATCGGTGATACCCGGTGAGGTGAAGACAAGGTAGGAAGATCTTCAGGGGCTTAGTGTTAGGTTTATTTAAGGGGGGTTTGGGTTAGATTAGGGGTATGTAGGTGGTGGGTTGTAATGTTGGGGTGGGGTATTGTATGTTTTTTTTTACAGGCAAAAGAGCTGATTTTCTTGGGGCATGCCCCGCAAAGGGCCCTGTTCAGGGCTGGTAAGGTAAAAGAGCTTTTACATTTATTAATTTAGAATAGGGTAGGGAATTTTTTATTTTGGGGGTCTTTGTTATTTTATTAGGGGGCTTAGAGTAGGTGTAATTAGTTTAAAATTGTTGTAATATTTTTCTTATGTTTGTAAATATTTTTTTATTTTTTGTAACTTAGTTCTTTTTTATTTTTTGTACTTTAGTTAGTTTATGTAATTGTAGTTATTTGTAGAAATTGTATTTAATTTATTTATTGATAGTGTAGTGTTAGGTTTTATTGTAGGTAATTGTAGGTATTTTATTTAATTAATTTATTGATAGGGTAGTGTTAGTTTTAATTATAACTTAGGTTAGGACTTATTTTACAGGTAATTTTGTTATTATTTTAACTAGGTAACTATTTAATAGCTATTGTACCTGGTTAAAATAATTACAAAGTTGCCTGTAAAATAAATATTAATCCTAAAATAGCTACAATGTAATTATAATTTATATTGTAGCTATATTAGGATTTATTTTACAGGTAAGTATTTAGCTTTAAATAGGAATAATTTTTTTAATAAGAGTTAATTAATTTCGTTAGATGTAAATTATATTTAAGTTAGGGGGGTGTTAGTGTTAGGGTTAGACTTAGCTTTAGGGGTTAATCCATTTATTATAGTAGCGATGAGCTCCGGTCGTCAGATTAGGGGTTAATAATTGAAGTTAGGTGTCGGCGATGTTAGGGAGGGCAGATTAGGGGTTAATACTATTTATTATAGGGTTAGTGATGCGGATTAGGGGTTAATAACTTTATTATAGTAGCGCTCAGGTCCGCTCGGCAGATTAGGGGTTAATAAGTGTAGGCAGGTGTCGGCGACGTTGAGGGGGGCAGATTAGGGGTTAATAAATATAATATAGGGGTCGGCGGTGTTAGGGGCAGCAGATTAGGGGTACATAGGGATAACGTAGGTTGCGGCGGTGTACGGAGCGGAAGATTAGGGGTTAATAATAATATGCAGGGGTCAGCGATAGCGGGGGCGGCAGATTAGGGGTTAATAAGTGTAAGGTTAGGGGTGTTTAGACTCGGGGTACATGTTAGGGTGTTAGGTGCAGACGTAGGAAGTGTTTCCCCATAGGAAACAATGGGGCTGCGTTAGGAGCTGAACGCTGCTTTTTTGCAGGTGTTAGGTTTTTTTACAGCTCAAACAGCCCCATTGTTTCCTATGGGAGAATCGTGCACAAGCACGTTTTTGAGGCTGGCCGCGTCCGTAAGCAACTCTGGTATCGAGAGTTGCATTTGCGGTAAAAATGCTCTACGCTCCTTTTTTGGAGCCTAACGCAGCATTTTTTTGAACTCTCGATACCAGAGTTAATTTTATGGTGTGGCCAGAAAAAAGCCCGCGGAGCGTTAACAGCCCATCTACCGCCAAACTCCAAATCTAGGCCCTAATGTCCTTCACGAAAAGACAGCACTCACCAGTATTTAGCAAAGTAAAAATTAGCTTTTTATGTTTCATTTTAGAAAACAAAGGGAGATTAAAAGCTAAACGCTTTTTTTACTTTGCTAAATACTAAAAAAAGCTAATTTTTACTTTGCTAAATACTGGTGAGTGCTGTCTTTTCATGAACTTTTGTATTATTTTTTGACATATGCACCCCAGCAGTTGCTATTTTGTACATAGGAGTGCAATACCTTTGGGATCCTTATATATATATATATATATATATATATATATATATATATATATATATATGTAAAAAAAAAAAAATATATATATATATATATATATATATATAGTTCTGTTGATAATATTATTATAATTATTATATTGCATAGAATACCTTACAATGACCTCTCAAATGTATACTGTGGTATATTATGGTATATGACGAATCTCTCTCCCATCCTATATTAAACCCTTTTCTACAAATCATTACCTTTTCTGTACTGCTCAATTGTATTTGTATACCCCATTTATTATGTGTAATTCTTTATTTTCCTGACTTTTTCTGCAGTAATTTTTAATTACTTTAAACTTTATCCTAATGAGAGCAACAGAAAACTTGTAGCATCTACTTTTTCTATTGATTCATATTTTATGAGGTTTGAATGTTGTGAACATTCTCTGAGATCTAACCAATTATTAATTCATTAGCGTCTTCAGGATTGTAATTATGAATTGTTTAAAAGGACTGTCCTTATGCGCAGAATTAGGACATATAGCTTTAGTCACTGTTTTTCATGCACTGTGGTGAAACAAAGTAGCTTGAAAACCATTGCTTCCCTATACTTGCTCTGACAATGCTTTACATTTATGTATGCCTATTGCCTATATACAGCTGAATTTGCAGTTCTCATCTCAACTTCCTAGCGGTCAACTCAGTGCTCAGGTGCAGATCTCATCTAATTGTTTGCTTGGTGAGTCAGATCCTCTTTGTACATCTTGTTATTTCTGTTCTTGGTGTTTCAGATTTTTCATTAAAGGTCAACAAATCCCTATATGCTTTAAGCATGTCAATGTTAGGGATGTGAAGCGGATGTGAAGAATGGCACATATGGGAGAGAAGAGCAAAGAAGTAAACTACACATCGAAACAGACAAATACACTATGGGCCAGATTACAAGTGGAGCGCTAAATTATTGCTTGCCCGCAAACACATCATTAACCAACCATTACAAGTGGCTGGTTATTGCTACCACGAGCTTGCGGTAGCAATTAGCGCTTATAAAATTAATCAGAGATCAGATCTGATAAATGTGCCCCAAATGCCCCGAATTAAGATGAAAGGAAAATTAGTATCTGATATTATTGACTGTTTGTACTTGTGAGATTGTGAGATAAAAAACTACATTAAAAGTATAGAGATTTGGCTCATCTGAGAGACCATTGATATTGTAGTGCACCATGGCCAGTATAACACATTTTCTCTCATATTCAAAAACAAATGCAGGGAAAATAAGTGGCCTAACAGTTACATGAATAACAGCAGCACTTGAAAAAAACAAGCAGAGAAATGTAGTTTTCATTTTTGGGTTATTATCTTTTAAAGGTTTTTAATTTGTTTTATATCTTTTATCTTTTCAGGGCTCCATGTACTAAGCTTTGAATGCTGCTTTCCGTAATGTGTGATTGACACGCCCTGCTCTCATGCGACCAAGCAGGGGTGGGTGCTACAGAAGCAAGTTTTGGGGCAATAGCACATACAGGCAGCAGACATACAGCTGGATGGTCAGGTTCCCAAGCTTCGTACACAGTATTTTTTAGTGTTGCTATTGTATTTTTTGCTGCCCTTTGCAATGAGAAATTTGCACTCTCATGAATCACCTATCCTCAGTCAAATTAATTTCATGTTTGCTTAATATATTTCTCACAGACAGAGACCAAGGATGCATGAAAGCGTTATGTGGTCCCACTAAAAAGCAGGAGTCATTATTAGATAAGATAGTAGGGCCATGTATGAAATATACTCCTAGATTTAAAAAGAATGCAAAGAGCTGATCAGTGAGATAAATCTCAATTTCCTATAGTTTCCTGTTGATCTAAATGACTAACGTATGATATGACTCTCTAAATCTTAGTGAAACTACCTCATTTGAAGTGGACTAATTTGTCTCATTTGAAGAAACTGCTGTTGAACGCCATTACAAAAGTTTCCGATGGCAGTTTTTTCATCATTACGGCAGCCTAATAAAATTCTGCGTCCAATAGAAAACAATAGAAGCCAAAAAGCGCAATAATACATTGGTTTTCATTGAATGCGCAAAAAGATAAAACACTGTTAGAAACTGTTGAAAATGTCTGTTACATTACAACATGCTTAACTATGCATAGTTTTTATTGAGATATTAAAGTTTACAAACATTCAGCTAGATTACAAGTTATGGCGTAATGGCTGTTCGCAATGAGCGTGTGCGTTATTTTCATTGCGCACTTTTCATAATGTCGGGATTACAAGTCTGAAAAGAACCTTGTTACGCTTTGCGCTAATACGACTACCGCTTTTATTACCCTAGCGTAATCACTGACGTGTAATGGATTTTCCCATAGAGATCAATTCAAACTGAATAATACATGGATTTATCTTCTAACACTCGATATTGCGAGAACTACACACTGCTCTGTCATATCACGCATACAACTACATGGACACAAACTAAAATCAGATCAAATGTACAAACAACAATCGCTCACACAACATAGCACATACGCATTCAACATTCACAATCCTTTACAACTAATACCACACAACATTTGCACTAAACAAGGATTAGGAAAATACTTTGCGATCTGCATCACGGAAAAAAACAACATGAAAAATGAATTGCAAACTGATACACAAACAAAACATTTGCATTGCCGATTAGAAAACATTATTACAAAATAAACGTTTACAACACTTAACTAATACGATACGAACAGAAATCAGCGTTTATATTTTAAAAGACCGCTGCTCCATAATGCTGTCCACCTGCTCTGAGCAGGTGGACAGAGATCACCACAATTCAACCCGATCGAGTACGATTGGGTTGATTGACACTCCCCTGCTGGTGGCCGATTGTCCGCAAATCTGCAGGGTGCGGCGTTGCACCAGCAGCTCACAAGAGCTGCTGGTGCAATGCTGAATACAGAGAGTGTATTGCTCTCCGCATTCAGCGAGGTCTGTCGGACCTGATCCGCACTGTCAGATCTGGTCCAACAGACCTTTAATAAATAGGCCTCTCTATGTGCATTTAAACAGATTTAAGACGCAAGCAAAAATACATTTATATTGACCATCTAGATGTCCGAAAGACGGGTTTGCAAATACGTAAATCGTATTGTTTGCTTTTGGTTACAATTGAATTACGAAGGCCTGGTCATTAATATACTTTCAACTATAAAACATTTACATCTTTATTTGGAACTGTGCTAATCTCTATTTCTTTAATTTTCAAATATACTGAGGGGGTAGTTATCAACGTGTCTACTTTTCCTGCCTTCGCGGGGCCCAATACGCCCGCCTAAGCTCGCCTCACATCTACGCCGCGGACCTGCAAAAATTTGCCTAAGTTATTAAAAAAGCTGTCAAAAAGCCACGCACCAAGTACGGGTCGATGAGCAGCGGACTGTGAGAGTTATCACTCATCCAATCTCGCTGCTCTTCAGCTTTTTTACAGCTTTCTTGCTAGCCTGTCACTAAGCACCCACACTAACTACACTGTTCTACCCCCTATACCGGCGCCCCCGGAGCCTCCCGCAACTAAATAAAGTTACTAACCCCTAAACCGCCACTCCTAGACCCCGCTGCAACTCTTATAAATGTATTAACCCCTAAACCGCCGCTCCTAGACCCCACTGCAACTCTTATAAATGTATTAACCCCTAAACCGCCGCTCCCGGACACCGCTGCCACCTACATTATACCTAGTAACCCCTATCCTGCCCCCCCTATACCGTCGCCCTCTATAATAAAGTTATTAACCCCTATCCTGCTGATGCCGCACCTCGCCGCAACTAAATAAATAGTTTAACCCCTAAACCGCCGCTCCCTGACCCCGCCGCAACCTATATTAAATTTATTAACCCCTATCCTGCCCCCCTACACCGTCGCCACCTATAATACATTTATTAACCCCTATCCTGCCCCCCACTACACCGCTGCCACTGTAATAAAATTATTAACCCCTAAACCTAAGTCTAACACTAACCCTAACACCCCCTAACTTAAATATTAATTAAATAAATCTAAATAATATTTCTATTATGAACTAAATTAATCCTATTTAAAACTAAATACTTACCTTTAAAATAAACCCTAATATAGCTACAATATAAATAATAATTATATTATAGCTATCTTAGGATTTATTTTTATTTTACAGGCAAATTTCAATTTATTTTAACTAGGTTATTAACTATTTAATAGCTTACCTAGCTAAAATAAAGATAAATTAACCTGTAAAATAAAAACTAACCTAAGTTACAATTACACCTAACACTACACTATACTTTAATAAATTATTCCTATTTAAAACTAAATACTTACCTGTAAAATAAACCCTAAGATAGCTACAATGTAATTAATAATTACATTGTAAAATCTTAGGATTTATATTTATTTTACAGGTAACTTTGTATGTATTTTAGCTAGTTAGAATAGTTATTAAATAGTTATTAACTATTTAATAACTACCTAGCTAAAAGAAATACAAAATTACCTGTAAAATAAATCCTAACCTAAGTTACAATTAAACCTAACCCTACACTATCATTAAATTAATTTAATAAATTAACTACAAATAACTACAATTAAATACATTTACATAAACTAACTAAAGTACAAAAAATAAAAAAAGCTAAGTTACAAAAAATAAAAAAATAAGTTACAAACATTTTAAAAATATTACAACAATTTTAAGATACTTACACCTAATCTAAGCCCCTAATAAAATAACAAACCCTCCCAAAATAAAAAAATGCCCTACCCTATTCTAAATTAAAAACGTTCAAAGCTCTTTTACCTTACCAGCCCTTAAAAGGGCCTTTTGTGGGGCATGCCCCAAAGAATTCAGCTCTTTTGCCTGTAAAAGAAAAATACAACCCCCTCCAAACATTAAAACCCACCACCCACATACCCCTAATCTAACCCAAACCCCCCTTAAAATAACCTAACACTAATCCCCTGAAGATCATCCTACCTTGAGTCGTCTTCACTCAGCCGAGCAGCGATGGAACCGAAGAGGAGATCCGGAGCGGCAGAAGTTATCCTCCAAGGGGCGCTGAAGAAATCTTCCATCCAATGAAGTGATCCTCCAGTTGGCGCTGAAGAAGTCTTCC
Organism: Bombina bombina; assembly: GCF_027579735.1. Lineage (NCBI taxonomy): Eukaryota > Metazoa > Chordata > Amphibia > Anura > Bombinatoridae > Bombina > Bombina bombina. Next base: position 989,233,255 of record NC_069499.1, on the reverse strand, counting down.
ATCCGGGCGATGTCATCTTCCAAGAGGCGCTGAAGAAGTCTTCTATCCGGGCGATGTCATCTTCCAAGCGGGGTCTTCAATCTTCCATCTTCATCCCGCCGACGCGGAACATCCTTCTTTACCGACGGACTACCGACGAATGAAGGCTCCTTTAAGGGACGTCATCCAAGATGGCGTCCCTTCAATTCCGATTGGCTGATAGGATTCTATCAGCCAATCGGAATTAAGGTAGGAAAAATCTGATTGGCTGATTGAATCAGCCAATCAGATTCAAGTTCAATCCGATTGGCTGATCCAATCAGCCAATCAGATTGAGCTTGCATTCTATTGGCTGATCAGAACAGCCAATAGAATGCGAGCTCAATCTGATTGGCTGATTGGATCAGCAAATCGGATTGAACTTGAATCTGATTGGCTGATTCAATCAGCCAATCAGATTTTTCCTACCTTAATTCCGATTGGCTGATAGAATCCTATCAGCCAATCAGAATTGAAGGGACGCCATCTTGGATGACGTCCCTTAAAGGAGCCTTCATTCGTCGGTAGTCCGTCGGTAAAGAAGGATGTTCCGCGTCGGTGGGATGAAGATTGAAGATTGAAGACCCCGCTTGGAAGATGACATCGCCCGGATAGAAGACTTCTTCAGCGCCTCTCGGAAGATGACATCGCCCGGATGGAAGACTTCTTCAGCGCCGCCTGGAGGATCACTTCATCGGATGGAAGATTTCTTCAGCGCCCCTTGGATGATGACTTCTGCCGCTCCGGATCTCCTCTTCGGTTCCATCGCTGCTCGGCTGAGTGAAGACGACTCAAGGTAGGATGATCTTCAGGGTATTAGTGTTAGGTTATTTTAAGGGGGGTTTGGGTTAGATTAGGGGTATGTGGGTGGTGGGTTTTAATGTTGGGGGGGGTTGTATTTTTCTTTTACAGGCAAAAGAGCTGAATTCTTTGGGGCATGCCCCACAAAAGGCCCTTTTAAGGGCTGGTAAGGTAAAAGAGCTTTGAACTTTTTTTAATTTAGAATAGGGTAGGGCATTTTTTTATTTTGGGGGGGTTTGTTATTTTATTAGGGGGCTTAGATTAGGTGTAATTAGCTTAAAATTGTTGTAATATTTTTTAAATGTTTGTAACCTATTTTTTTATTTTTTGTAACTTAGCTTTTTTTATTTTTTGTACTTAAGTTAGTTTATGTAATTGTATTTAATTGTAGTTATTTGTAGGTAATTTATTTAATTTATTTAATGATAGTGTAGTGTTAGGTTTAATTGTAACTTAGGTTAGGATTTATTTTAAAGGTAATTTTGTATTTCTTTTAGCTAGGTAGTTATTAAATAGTTAATAACTATTTAATAACTATTCTAACTAGCTAAAATAAATACAAAGTTACCTGTAAAATAAATATAATTCCTAAAATAGCTACAATGTATATTATTAATTACATTGTAGCTATCTTAGGGTTTATTTTACAGGTAAGTATTTAGTTTTAAATAGGAATAATTTATTTAAGTATAGTGTAGTGTTAGGTGTAATTGTAACTTAGGTTAGTTTTTATTTTACAGGTAAATTTCTCTTTATTTTAAAGACCATGTAGGTCCAAAACGTCGCCTTTTTATGGTTGTTGTACCTTAATAAAAATAATTTTTCACCTTTAAGAAGCAAGATTGTACTGTGGTGCTGTTACACTTTGTATATATGGACTGTATCCTTTGGAGTGTGGCTGATACTCCACAGTGACGGGCACACAGGTTTAAAGCTATTATTTAAATTTATGGTGCTGGGCTCTAACTACCTATCTTTTATATATCTAATATTTGATTGTTATAATAAGCCAGAATGCCATATTTCTCTCGATGTGTTAAATAAAGTGTATATTTTTCAAGCTAGATTAAAGTCTTTTATTTTGGAAATCTATTTCATTTAAAAGGGGGATCAAAACAGAAATGTTATATCTGTATGTTGATGTCAAAATAAATTATAATAAAATGTACATTATGAATGCATATCCATAAATTAAGAATTGTGGTCAGCATCACTTAAGGATTATCAATATAAAAAAAAATCTTTTAGTAGAAATGACATTAATAAATAAAGAAGAAAAAAAACATTTTAATGACATTCTTTTTATTATGATAGATATGATTTATGAATGTCATAAAACTTAAATAAATAAGATAACTTTAAAAATAAGTCAGAATGAGAAAACAGCCCCTTTGGAGCCATCTGACAAGGTGACATAGTGCATCACAGTCCTTGGAGGGAGTTGACAAGGGCCAACAAAGGCCAACACAGCCCATTTGGAGCCATCTGACAAGGTGACATAGTGCATCACAGTCCTTGGAGTGAGTTGACAAGGGCAAACAAAAGCCAACACAGCCCCTTTGGAGCCATCTGACTAGGTGACATTGTGCATCACAGTCCTTGGAGGGAGTTGACAAGGGCAAACAAAGGCCAACACAGCCCCTTTGGAGCCATCTGACAAGGTGACATAGTGCATCACAGTCCATGGAGGGAGTTGACAAGGGAAAACAAAGGCCAACACAGCCCCTTTGGAGCAATCTGACAAGGTGACATAGTGCATCACAGTCCTTGGAGGGAGTTGACAAGGGCAAACAAAGGCCGACACAGCCCCTTTGGAGCCATCTGAAAAGGTGACATAGTGCATTACAGTCCTTGGAGGGAGTTGACAAGAGCAAACAAAGGCCAACATGACCCCTTAGTAAAAATCTGACAAGGTGAAATAGTGCAACAGGCACAACAATAAAAGCAAAATAGGCCAAAAGGCAACAAATAGTAACAACCAAATAACAAAATGTGGATGGAGGAGTTATATGTGCTCCCTTGGGCCAGCTCCGGATCCTCCACTTACTGCGGCATAAGCATTACCTTCATCGTCTTGCTCATCTCCAGGTGCTGCTTCATGCATTGCCTCTAACTGTACTATTCTGGCTATAGTCAGGCGATGAAGCCGCAGCTGGAGATGCATGGTGTCATGCATCCTTCCCAGCAACTGATTGGAACTCAGCATGGTCTGCTCAATCCTTGCCAGAGCCTCTAGCGTCAACCATGACCTAAACCAAATTTAAAAAAAAAAAAAAAATTAATAATAATTACAGAACATAATAAAAATAGAGCAAAGAGACATTGTACTAATTAAAATACAAATCATTATTATAATAAAATATGCTATAGAGAAGAAGAATTACACATTAAATATATTCTTCATAGATAAACCATTAAGATATTAAGAAAAATCAAAACCCTATCAATCTGAAAATCTTTGGTTTATGACACACTGTGAAAAGGGTGTTGATAACAAATAAAAAATATTGGCATACATAATATATCCAACATCTAGGCAATATCCTTTAGATATTAGAAAATGAGTATGTTGATTTCAACATTTACATTAATCAAATAAAGAAAAGGTTTATAAAAAACATTTTCTATTAAAAATCAATGTATGTATAATAAGATCAGTATAATGTCCCTTTAACAATGTATGTTCTAATGTTGATTTGTTATGATACTTACATCGGTGGCTGGGAAGGACAATCCGACACCCAGGACAATGAAGGTGGGGATTAGAGTAAAAGTGTTGTTGGGGAGGGATGGGGCGAGGTGGGGGATTGGGTTCCTTCTCCGGTGGAGCCTGCACAGCTGGGGAGTCATGGACTTGGGGATTTGGTGGCTGTGAAGGTGGGGTAGAAGCAGGACGAGCAAAATGGGGAGAGCGGCGAGGGAGGGCAGGTATTTTTTGGGGGAAAGGGCCGGGAGAGGGGTCAGGAGGGGAAGGGCCGCGAGAGGGGTCAGAACGGGAAGGACCGGGAGAGGGGTCAGTACGGGAAGGGCCGCAAGAGGGGTCAGAATGGGAAGGGCCAGGAGAGGGGTCAGGAGAGGGGTCAGGACGGGAAGGGACGGAAGGCTGATGCCCAGAAGTGGAAGTTCCATCTGAAATATATAATACAATTTTATAAATACATATATTAAATGAAAATATATTATTATCTTGAGAGAAATCAATATTCACCATCATTTAAAATATGTATTGTTGTTCTCATAAAATATTTATACAAAGTCACAATGACTATGCTTAAAGGTATTTATTTATTTGAATCAAGTATAATTAATAATAATATGTAATTGATTTAAGAAATTTGTGGAGAGAAATATTTCTGTATTTAATGTACTTATAATGTCCCCAACACAATTAAACCCTATACTTCGGGTGGAAAAATATTATTTCCTCAATCACAATAATAAAGGTGGGGGGTGCTCAATATCCTGTTCTAAACATGGAAAAATGTAGGAAGGAAAAATGGATATACCAGAGCACTCAAAGTGAACTATTAAGGATTGATTCACAATGTGAGTTGGAGTGCAGGACAGGGTATTATAAATAAAACATAACTTTTAATAATGTCCAAGTAAAAATAGTAAATGATAGTGATAAACATTCACACAGTGTAGTGTATATTAAAATCAATTAAAAAAGGGGATGAATGCTGAAGTGCCAAGTGGTGGCCATACAAAATATGTCAAGTGGGTAATTCTCAATCAAAAAGCACTATATAGTGCTTAGCAATAGCAACCAAACTAATTCAATAAGAAAAGGAAGTTACACTTCCACAGAATATGATGCTGAGTGCAGTGCTCAGCCGTAGTTAGCTTCTATTAAGTTCACACACTCTGTACACAATTACCATTACACGATAGAGTTGAACTAGTGAATCTAGGAGTAGATTGAGTGACTTAAACCGCTAACTTGTATATGTTGCTATTGTACAATTATACCCACAAGAAGGGTGTGTGTGGTGGGTGAGTCTGGCAAGGGTGTACCACAATATGCTCGCGGATTGCACACGGAACTAATCTAAAAAGAGGATTGACCTCACAACAATTATCTAGCTAGTGCAATGCTGGAGCGGTACTACACCTTGTCAGAATCCCATACTAATCCCATACTTAGTGTAATGTAGTGAGAAAGGGTACTACTAGAGAAGCCCAAAAAATCGGCTTGTTAGCTTAGAAGGAATACTTCTGGAAAGCGTTTCAACATTACGGTCCAATATTCACAATTATACACACACACGCTATATTAAGTTTTCAGCATTCATAAGGAGCGCCTGATGCACATTTCGCCACCTCCGTGGCTTTCTCAAAGGCTAACCCGTCCTGCCTCAACTCGAGCGGTTAAATACCGCTCAGAGCCAATCACGGGTGAGTAATCGCGCACACCCACTAACGGCTGGCCAATCACTAGTCAGCTACCCCATTGGGTAGAGGTATGTCACATGACTTGTCATCCTGATGCAGATGGGCGTGACTCATCACGCAACTATACATCAGCATAGACGGATAATATTTGTTTAGGGAGCGATATATATCAAACAAATACCAGTCAAATCCTTTTATCACCAGTCGCCATAGTGATCAAACATAACAACTTTGCTTCAAGTCCAGTCATCTACATTTAGTTAGCATATGACGAATAAAAGGGGGGAAGTCTGAACATAAGTTAGAGTATTAACACTGATATGTAGTTCCATCTATTGTTCTCCTGGTAATGAAACTGAAATAATGACATACGGCTGTGTATCTCCCATTAGCACTGATATAAAAAATATAGAATTTCTTATATATATGTAAATTGCCAGGAAATTACTATATATCTGATTGAACTAATGTTACTGGTGTTATGCCCTCAGATATTCGTTAATGAAGTCTGCTGATAAGACAATTTACAAATAAAGGATTTTATCACGATCAAGATTTCAGGATTAGCTGTTGTAAGTGAACCAAAGTAACTCCTATTTAATCGCAGCACTTCGCATGTCTGCGAACTAGTGACAATAAATAAATACTATATAGTTGATACTCAATCAAAACCACTCTCCTATACAGAGACGTATTGAGTTGACTACGTAACATATAAGGGCTATCAGTAATAAATCCTATATTGTAGTTGTGGCTGATGGTATGTATAGGGCCAGGAATTCAGCCAACACCATTTAGATCACAGGTGTAGCAAAGTCTTGAACTACACAGGTCTAGATAGAGATAGATTCACTAGTTCAACTCTATCGTGTAATGGTAATTGTGTACAGAGTGTGTGAACTTAATAGAAGCTAACTACGGCTGAGCACTGCACTCAGCATCATATTCTGTGGAAGTGTAACTTCCTTTTCTTATTGAATTAGTTTGGTTGCTATTGCTAAGCACTTTATAGTGCTTTTTGATTGAGAATTACCCACTTGACATATTTTGTATGGCCACCACTTGGCACTTCAGCATTCATCCCCTTTTTTAATTGATTTTAATATACACTACACTGTGTGAATGTTTATCACTATCATTTACTATTTTTACTTGGACATTATTAAAAGTTATGTTTTATTTATAATACCCGGTCCTGCACTCCAACTCACATTGTGAATCAATCCTTAATAGTTCACTTTGAGTGCTCTGGTATATCCATTTTTCCTTCCTACATTTTTCCATAATATGTAATTGATCCTTGAAACTCTGATTGTTCACTGGTATTTTTCATGGAACGTTTGATCAATACATTAAAAACCATATTTTTCAAAGTCAACATTATGTTCTAATCTTTATGATTTTATAATATGATATTTCTCTTTTTGATAATATATCAGTACGCATGTATGCATTTGAGATTGAAACCCCATAGAGTTCTTTTAGACACATGCTCGTGGATTGACTTAAGAGACTCAAACAATTGGATAATATGGGAGTGTGTAAAATGATCATATCTAAATGGCCACACCACATAGCCTTTGAAACAAGATAATCGCTGATTACCATATTGATTAAGATGATTTCCTTTGTAATCTTAAATATAAATATTTTAAAGGGACACTGAACCCACATTTTTACTTTGGTTATTCAGATAGAGCATGCAATTTTAAGCAACTTTCTAATTTACTCCTATTATTAATTTGTCTTGGTTCACTTGCTATCTTTATTTGAAAAATAAGTCATCTAAGCAATTTGTTTTGTTCAGCACGCTGGACAGCATTTGTTTCAAATTTATCAAAAAAGGATCTAAGACCAGATTTAGATACGCAAGTAACCTCTACTATAGTGGGATTATTCATTCTATCTCCATCTAGTACCCGGAGGACACTAAACTTTGTTATTTAAATACTAGTTGTGTGCCAAGTTTGGAAAGCCTATTCTGTATCTATAAAGATGGCGGCCATTTTACCACCCTCGTGAGACCACAGTTGTTATGACTGACATCCAACAGATATTTGCTGAGATCAGTAGTCTTTTAACCCATCATCACAATACATTTGCTGCAGCTTTGATTAGAGATGTGGATCCAGTGGAGGATTTCGACAGTGATATCTCCGGACCCAGCTGAGGTAAACATTACTTGCGGGGATGCTTTGGGGCCCCAGCATCCTCCGCATATTTCTGGTTTTGTATCAGCTGAGGCTGAGATATATTGTGAGGCTGAGGGGATCAACACTGAGCTTCCATTTCCAAGCGCAGTCCTAAAGAACCAAACAGGAGAGGATGTTGCCCAAATAGATGTTACGGGAAACAAGGAAAGCCAAGGGTCTTGAGTGATCTCAAAGTGCTTTGACGCTATTAGCACTATCCGCCATCTCTACGTCCACAGTGTTTCTCTAATGGGCCTAAAAAAAAAGACGGCATCACAAAAAACTCTCTCTTACATGGAGGCAGCGTTACTTACTTCATCTCCCCTGGCATAAAATCTTTGAGGCAGATGAGTTATGGGTGAATCTCCTTTTTTTTTTTTTTTTTTTCATGGTTCCAATGAAGGTGACTGATCTGTAACTGTTATATCAGAAAAATGCTGGATTCCACTTATAGGTTTTCCACGGATCTGCTCATTTTAGAATTTGTGGTAACTGAATGGTTTACTGGCTTTCTTAACAATGTGTGATATGCTTATTTTTGTATATTCATATATGTTGTTGGTGTGTTATATGTCCTTCCTAGGTTGCTGTCATGATCTATGTTATACTTTTTTATTTTCTAGAGCACCTAATTTTATAAGAAACTACATATATGTGTAAATGACCTAGGATTTCACCTTCTGCTTACATTTTGATTGTGTTCCTCCCTGTTATAAAATTTTGCGATAGCTCAAACTTTAAATATTTTATAGCAGTTTCCCACTGGATTTTGGAGGGAGCAGCTATTCTATAACAAGGTCATCCTCATTATTAGATTTATCCCACATTACTACTAATATTATAGGTTCCTAATACTGGTGCTTTTTCAATGGGTGTTTTTTAATATAGATTTATCCTCTTGGGAGTATAATATCTTTTGGGACAAGTGTACTAGATTACATACTTTCAGATTAATAACTCAGTGATTTAATAATGTGGTCTAGTTTATGTCGGGACAAAGTAACCACCTTATGTTATAACTGGAGTCTGACGGCCTCTGACTATGGTAGCTTATTATTAGCTACATATGTACTCTCTAAAATGATAATATAGCTGCTGGCCCTTTTACCATCCCCCCCCCAAAAAAAAAACTAAATTTACTCTAAACTAAATAAATTAGGTTCAGAGACTGAATATGCGGTTTCCCTCGCAAAATACCTGAAAAATAATCAATATATATTTTTATATTTTGAAGCCAGAACCCCATGCGTGTATATTTTTTTAATATAATATTACTGTGTACTTTCTAAAAACAATGTTAGGCTTTTACATTTCAAGTTACATGGCGGTTTTAACTTAGCATGATAAAAGTTTTATTATTTTTCTTCCCACATTACAAATGACTTATATATAACATTCCTGTATTAAGGTGGGAAAATATTGTTTCACATATGTTTAGTATGAAAACATTTATGTCCACTATGTTATCAACCTTACATGCTATTAAGATATGGTAATATATTTGCAATGTTTATCTGTTCTCAAACCAACAGGTTGTTTATGTAAAGTTTATACTTGGGGGCCCATTTAACAATCTCCGTAGGGAACTTGTGGTCCCGTGTTTCTGGCGACGTCAAACTCGCCAGAAAAAGCAGTTATGAAGCCTAAGTCTAAAGACCGCTGCTCCATAACCCTGTCCGCCTGCTCTGAGCAGGCGGACAGGAATCGCCAGAAATCAACCCGATCGAGTACGATCGGGTTGATTGACATCCCCTTGCTGGCAGCCGATTGGCCGCGAGTCTGCAGGGGGCGGCGTTGCACCAGCAGCTCTTGTGAGCTGCTGGTGCAATGCTGAATACGGAGAGCGTATTGCTCTCTGCATTCAGCGAGGTCTTGCAGACCTGATCCACAGTGTCGGATCAGGTCCGCAAGACCTTTCTTAAATAGGGGCCTTGTTGTCTTCTATGATATTTCCCTATAAAAGGTTCCTATAGAGAGTTAGGTCTAAGAGAGGTTATCAATGTTTCTTGAGGGAAATATTTACCTTAAAAAGAAAGAAAAATTATTTTATAAAAGTTATTTATGTATTTTTTTAGTGTACATCTGGTGGAAAAGTAGGGTGAATGAGAAAAATCTATGATTTTGAGAAATGTCATCTTTCATGTATGTTCAGTTATGCTTGATATGTTTTTCTTAGCATTTTTCTTTTTCTTTTTTTTTTCGGACAAATCCTTGCTATTTGGATTTATTTATTTTCTGTACACCAGTATGCTAGATGTAATTTGTCTTCATTTGTATTCATTGGTTTTGTATTATTTTTTGAACCTCAATAAAAAAAAACTATTAAAAAAAAAAAAAAAAAAAAAAAAAAAATAACATTATTCTAAACTATTTTAAAAAATATCTTTTGAAACGTGAAGACTAGACCACTAATATGAAAAATAAATTAATTATTTCATCAAGGTGAGTGGAAAGAAAATGATGTCTTTCACATGTCAGATTCCTTAAAATATTAGACAGCCAATTCGTATCATATTAATCTATGGCATATATACAAATAACTATTATATAATAATACAGACAGACAGGGCCGCCACTAGAAATTTTGGGGCCCCTGACTCAACCATTGATCAGGCCCCCCCCCCTCCTTTGACATGTGCAATTTTTGACCAAGTGACTAAAATGTATATGCACTTTATTCTTAATTGTCTATTTAAACTTGGAAATGTTGTAAAGGTAGTAACATACACAGACACACTCATACACTGAAACACACAAACATACTCACACATAAGGATTCACATATAGACACTCTAGCAGACACGCAAAGAAACACACTCAGACACAGAAACCCAAACAGACACTTAGCACTTGTTTACATTGACCTGACAAGTAATGAGGTAAACTACAGTTTTGTAAAAAAAGGAGATTTAGAAAACAAAATATGGAGTTCTGATTATCTTTTTGTAAAGGAAGATGACAACTAAATTATGACAACAGCATGCAGTGGCTGAAAGGAAGGGCCCTGAACTGCCTAAACAATAATTTAAAGGTTAAATGGTAGAGTGGTTACTTCCGGAAAGGTCTTGTTAGTCTCAAAGTCTGTAGAAAGATGTGAATAATTAGTAGTAAGGTCAAAATGTCCTAAAAAGGAACAGACAATGGACACACAAACTCAAACTTGCACATACACCCAAGGAAACGCAGACAGAGACAGCCTCAGAAAACACACAAAGACATATAGACACATACACACACAGAGACACCCACAGAAAACACACAAAGACATACACACACACACACACACACAGAGAGACAACCACATGAAAAACACAGAAAGACATACATACACACACCCTCACTGAGACATCCACAGAAAACACACAAAGACATACACACACCCTCACAGAGACACCCACAGAAAACACAGACATACATACATACATACACACAAACACCCTCACAGAAACACCCATAGAAAAAGCTCAAAGACATATGCACACACCCTCACAGACATCCACAGAAAATGCACAAAGACATACACACGGTAACACCCACCCTCACAGAGAGACCCACAGATAAAAAATACATACACATAGAGACACAAACCAAAGCACAAAGACATAAACACATACACCCACAGAAACACTCACAGGAGGAAACATTTATGCACCTTGCATCCCCTAAATCAACAGTGTGTGGCATGCATGATAAAAAAATGCAGAAATTAAGAGATCACTTTTTAAAGAATCATATTTGTAAATGTGCAAACAAAAATAATTCTGTGAATTCAAAATTGTACATTAATTTTTTTTTTTTTTAGTTCTTGACTCATGGGGCCCCCCCTGGCTCATTGGGCCCCTGACAGGAGTCACCCCTGTCACCCCCTGATGGCGGCCCTGCAGACAGACAACACTTTGAATAACAACTGGAGACAATTAGAGCATAATACATGTAGCACATATATCTATTTGTGCAATGTACAGTAATCTGGTTTCTGACACAACACATATTGATCACAATGCAAGATATAAGATATATTTTAAACTATGGCATCATGGTGCTGTTAGGATTTACTTATATATAAAGGTAGTCTGAGAGGGAAAGATGTGATTTAAATCACAGTATTGTTTCATCAAAATAGTGTAATGATTAAGAAAGATATTTTTATCTATAGATAAATTCAATATCAATATTTGAGAATGTCACTCTAAAGGAATTATCTATTCCATATGTTGATGTAATGAATCGGAGATAGCATGCAATTTCAATCAAATATATATTTTCATCCTATCATCATGAATCTTTAATTCTCCTTCTCTCTTAATGATAAGAAGAAAATATCAACGCATATGAGATGTATATTTATATATTCTGCACATGTGTAAAAATGTGTTAGTGTTGTCTAAATGTAGCCACCAACTGTCAAGCACTACCCAGGTGCAGAATACAAAATGGGAAAGATCCTAATATTAAATTCAAATGAAGATAGCAAGAATCAGAGGAATATCTTCGAATACTAATAAATTGAGATTTGGATTACAATGGAATTTGATCTCTGAATCATGATTCTTCTATTTAAATCCTTTTGAAATCGAATTAGAGGATATATGTTAATATAGATCAATGTGAATGGATTAGGCAATGGTAAGTCCAAATTTGTAAGCCAAAAGTAAATTATAATGACACATACCAGAATGGGACAAACCCGGGCTAGAGGGTCCAGCACCAACATCCATCTCTGTAAAATATTCAATCAGGATTGGATATCATTAATACAAATCAGAACTTTGACACTAACAATCATACATTGTTTTTCAAATTGACAAAGTTAAACATTTTAATTCTTCACGTGAGTTCATGGTTTTCAAAAATGTATTTATAAAGAGATCTTGTATTTTTATTTTCAATCTTTTATGTTGTTGACTGTCCCTTTAAGTCATTTAATGTCTTCTTGCATTGTCATCAATTGTTAGACATTGAGCGTTCAATTTTTATTTTTATATTGCTAGTATAGCTTTTGTAATTTAGAAGATTGAAAATCAGGATACTGTATTCTTCACATTTATACTAATTAATGTATACATCTGACCAACATTTCTAAAGTAATGCCACTGTTACAGCAAACCCATGTTCACATCTCTGCGCAATTATATCTTCCATGATGATTGCGCAATAATTAAAAGCGTAATTGCGCATCCGTGATTATGAATTGGTTTGGATCAAGTAGAGTGATGAGTTTAATTTTTAAATCTTTAGAATATATCTACAATTGTGTGTATCACAACATTCCAACAGGATCATTGTAAAGATTGAATGATACAAAATAATATTTCAAACTTTTGTATGAATCGATATTCAATGTATGAAATGGTGGAGGATAGGGATTTCACGGATGCGCAATTCCATTTTAGCTCTGTGATGCATATTCGGGAGAGCGCAAGAAAGCGCATTATTCCTATTTGATGTGTGATGAATCTAAATTCAGATGTCTACCATCATATGTAACGTCTGTTGTGAGATCTATATAGGTTGAATATATGACTATATACACATTGCTTAAATATATACTCCATTATTAATATATTATATGAAGTCTGATATTTACCTGGTTCAACCTCTGTAGTGCCTTCTCCCAGGTCACCGATTGGAGCTGCACTGGCCTCCGGGTTGGGAGTTTCAGAGCCAGCAGCTGGGGACTGTGAACGGGCCGAGGAGCAGGCGGAAGCAAATCTGCGGGGGAAACAGAGATTGAGGGTTAATACTAGAATAGGTTTATTGTGTTGTGGGCTATGGTGGTTTAGGGGTTAATACTAGAATAGGTATATTGCGTTGTGGGCTATGGCGGTTAAGGGGTTAATAGACTTTATTAGTTATTGCGGTGGGGGATTGCGGTTGACAGATAGATAGACATTGCGCATGCGTTAGGTGTTAGTTTATTTTTGCAGGCATTTTCGGGAGTTACGGTGCTCCCATACTCAGCGCAAGGCTTGCTACGACTGCCTTTTATGGCGAGGTAAAAATGGAGTAAGATTTCTCCATTTTCGCAATGTAAGTCCTTGCGCTGGATATTGGATACCGATTTACAACGCGGTCCCATGTTAGCCTACGGGAGTAATAATTGCGAGCGACGGGTTAAATATACGCGCGTAACTTGTATGCTACTCCGTATATGTAATACCAAAATCGCATAAAATCTGGAGCCGGAGGATTTTGCGGGCGACGATGCATATGTAATGGGGCCCCATAAGCCTATGCATATAGTTTGTGCAAACTTAGGATAACATGAGAATGAACCATATGTGATTATTAAAGTCTATTTTTATTTTAGATTGAAATCTGCTCTTTCTGAATTAATGGAAGATTAACTTATGGTTGCATTTCCCTTTCACTACAAATGAAATAGCCATCACAAGCTATTAACTAAAAATACATAGTTGACATAATAACCAATATTCTAATAGTAAATATGCAATGGGATATTTTCTAAATAAATATGCAGTCATGTCTAAATATGATAATATATTTGAATCAATGAGTGTATACCCAGTAGAAGGTTATATACATTTAAAGAGACAGTAAACCATAAATATATATTTACTTTAACCCCTTAACGACCAAGGACGTACGCCATACGTCCTCAAAAAAAATACACTTAACGCCTGAGGACGTATGGCGTACGTCCTCGGTCTGGAAAGCAGCTGGAAGCTATCCTGCTTGCTTCCAGCTGCTTTCCGGTTATTGCAGTGATGCCTCAACATCGAGGCATCCTGCAATAACCCCCCTTGGCCATCCGATGCAGAGAGAGCCACTCTGTGGCCCTCTCTGCACCGGACATCGATTGCCGGTTTCGTTGGTGGGTGGGAGCCAGTCTGGGAGGCGGGTGGGCGGCCATCGATGGGCCGTATGATGTGGAGGGGGGCGGGATCGTGGGCGGGAACGCCAGGGGCGCGCGCGGGTGCACGCGCATGCACGAGGGGGCGCGCGCACAGGTAGGTAGCGGGTGGGAACCGCTACACTACAGAAAAATGATGTGAGAAAAGTGGCAGTGAGGGCCAAAAATATCTAAAGTATGTTGATCTAAGAGATCTGGGAGGGGGTGGGGGGTTGGTCTTTTGGGGGGGGGCAAGCTACACTACAGAAAAATATTTTAAAAAAGAATAAAAACAAATGTTTTACTATAAACTGGGTACTGGCAGGCAAAGATGGCTACTAATGAGTTAGAAAGGGATGGGTAAAGACCTGTTTGGGGGGTATCAGGGAGGTTGGGGGCTAAGGGGGGATCCTCCAGAGCAGCATATGTAAATATGCCTTTTTTAAAAAAATTTTTTATCAAGGATAGCTTTTTTTTTTTAGTACTGGCAGACTTTCTGCCAGTACTTAACATGGCGGGGACAATTGTGGGGTGGGGGAGGGAAGAGAGCTGTTTGGGAGGGATCAGGGGGTGTAATGTGTCAGGTGGGAGGCTAATCTCTACACTAAAGCTAAAATTAACCCTGCAAGCTCCCTACATGCTACCTAATTAACCCCTTCACTGCTAGCCATAATACACGTGTGATGCGCAGCGGCATTTAGCAGCCTTCTAATTACCAAAAAGCAACGCCAAAGCCATGTATGTCTGCTATTTCTCAACAAAGGGGATCCCAGAGAAGCATTTACAACCATTTGTGCCATAATTGCACAAGCTGTTTGTAAATGATTTCAGTGAGAAACCTAAAATTGTGAAAAATTTTACTTTTTTTTTATTTAATCGCATTTGGCGGTGAAATGGTGGCATGAAATATACCAAAATGGGCCTAGATCAATACTTAGGGTTGTCTACTACACTACAATAAAGCTAAAATTAACCCTACAAGCTCCCTACATGCTCCTTAATTAACCCCTTCATTGCTGGGCATAATATACGTGTGGTGCGCAGTGGCATTTAGCGGCCTTCTAATTACCAAAAAGCAACACCAAATCCATATATGTCTGCTATTTATGAAAAAAGGGGATTCCAGAGAAGCATTTACAACCATTTGTGCCATAATTGCACAAGCTGTTTGTAAATAAATTCAGTGAGAAACCTAAAGTTTGTAACAAAATGTGTGAAAAGTGAACAATTTTTTTTATTTGATCGCATTTGGTGATGAAATGGTGGCATGAAATATACCAAAATGGGCCTAGATAAATACTTTGGGATGTCTTCTAAAAAAAAATATGTACATGTCAAGGGATATTCAGGGATTCCTGGAAGACATCAGTGTTCCAATGTAACTAGCGCTAAGTTTGAAAAAAAGTGGTTTGGAAATAGCAAAGTGCTTCTTGTATTTATTGCCCTATAACTTGCAAAAAAAGCAAAGAACATGTAAACATTGGGTATTTCTAAACTCAGGACAAAATTTGGAAACTATTTAGCATGGGTGTTTTTTGGTGGTTGCAGATGTGTAACCGATTTTGGGGGTCAAAGTTAGAAAAAGTGTGTTTTTTTCCATTTTTTCCTCATATTTTATATTTTTTTTATAGTAAATTATAAGATATGATGAAAATAATGGTATCTTTAGAAAGTCCATTTAATGGCGAGAAAAACGGTATATAATATGTGTGGGTACAGTAAATGAGTAAGAGTAAAATTACAGCTAAACACAAACACTGCAGAAATGTAAAAATAGCCTTGGTCCCAAACGGTCAGAAAATAGAAAAGTGCTGTGGTCATTAAGGGGTTAAAGGGACATGAAACCCAAAATTTCTCTTTTGTGATTCAGAGAGAGAATACAATTTCAAACAAATTTCCAATTTACTTCTATTATTTAATTTGCTTCCTTCTCTTGTTATCCTATGATGAAAGGTTTATCTAAGCAAACTCAGGAGCAACAGAGAACCTAGGTTCTAGATGTTTATTGGTGGTTACATATATATCGATTGTGATTGGCTCACCCATGTGTTCAGTTAGAAACCATTAGGACATTGCTGCTCCTTCAACAAATGATACCAAGAGAATGAAACAGATTAGATATTAGAAGTAAATTAGAAAGTTGTTTAAAATTGTATACTCTGAATCATGAATGAAAATATTTGGGTTTCATGTCCCTTTAATACACATTCTACATTTTGTCATACTCAATCCTGTTATATGAATATACATTTGACCTGTGTGAGGATGTTGTATGTAAAGTGTCCACTTATCTCCCTCCTTTGATGGAGCTTTTTAATGATTCAATGAAGACTCTTAAAGGGACAGTATACTATAATATTTGGATCACTTAATGTGTTTCCAATTCCTTATTATTTTATTAGCAGCAGAGTATAATGTATGAAATTAAATATTTCCTGTTTGTCTACGAATTATTATTTTGAAGCCACAACAAAATATATTTCTTTCTATTGACACAATAACACAATAACTCCACGGATCATCTAATTACAATTGGGAATACCACTCCTGCCCAGCAGGAGGCGGCAAAGAGCACCACAGCAAAGCTGATAAATACCACCTCCCCTTCCTCCCACTCCAGTCATTCTCTTTGCCTACGTTAGATCAAGGAAGTGGTAAAGTTAGGTGTTAGTAAAAAGATCTTCAATCAAGAGTTTATTATTATTCTTTTTTAAAAGTAGTACAAGTTTGTGCTGCTTTGATCTAGGCTGTAGCCGTAGTCCATATCAGTCTCTTCAGCAGTGGTGGCTTTAGAGCAATGGGAACTTGTGGGACATAATTCTCACTGCGCCTCCCATGTAATTTATGCTGCCCTAATCCTGATAGTCTGAATAGCATTACGCAGACCTTATCCTTTATCCACAGGGCTATGTGAGGGAGAGGATCTCTCAAACCTGGTGAAGCTGCCTTGCTGTCTGGCAGATTTAAGAGGTAAGTGCTGACTTTTATTCTGGGTTTGGTTAATAGAATCTCAGAGAAAGTGGAGCACTTTATTTCCTTGGGACAAATGCCTACAATAGATCATAGATTTATGACAGCACTTTTTTAAGCAGGCATTGGGGCGGTTAGACTAATAAGTAGAAGGCTCTGTGTTTGGTGGTTTTTCACTTCTCCCGGTGGCTTAACTTTAACATAAGAAGCCGACCAGGAGATTACTTTTTGAAACGCACACGATGGGCGGAACTATGTGTGGTGCCAATTCGGATTGCGCCCTACTATCTTAGCACTTCCTGTTGTTGGAAGGAACCAGAGATAAAGTCCTCAGAGTGTTTCTTGGAGAACGCTTGAACACATGCGTTAAGATTGGATAGCGGTTTGTAATAACTTCTAAACAGCTGAGGTCCGGATCTTCTACTGAGGGGACTGTACCATTTCAGAAGGGCAGGGAGGCACCTCAGCAAAGGTAAGCTGAGGTGTAGAGGTGTTCTGCAATATTTGTGTAACTAGTTAGTCTTCTGCATACAAAAGTAAAAAAAGTTACGTTTTAAAATTTAAAGAGACAGTAACTTTTTTTTTCTGTCTTATTAAGAATTTCAGTGTTTCATTTGATAATTTGATCCATTGTGAGTCAGAATGGACCAAGAGGCCCTGCAAAATGTCACTTGTTCATTATGTTTTGATGCCAATGTTGAACCACCAATACCTTTCTGTTCCTCATGTATTGAGAGAACTTTAAATTACAGAGATAGACTCTTTTCAGAGCCAACATTTTATAAGGCGGATGTTGTTCAGGAGTCTAATGACAATGTTCAATATATGCCGCAGCTTTCTCCTCAAGCGTCCCAATGTTTGCCGCCCACACATGCAGTGCCCTGCGCTTCCTCTTTAACTCCTACTGGGGTTACGTTACAAGACATCGCTTCTCTTATGTCTTCCACAGTTTCTGATGCATTGTCTGCTTTTCCCATGTTGCAAGGAAAGCGCAAGAGAAAGAGTAGACATTCAGTAGGTGAGGTTACTGATGCAGTTGTTGCTATTTCAGATACCTCCTCACTGAAGCCTGAGGAGGAGGATCTTTCGGTAGCATCTGAGGGTGAGATCTCAGATTCTGACAATGTAATTCCTCCTGCTGATACTGAAGTTGTATACTTCAGGTTTAAGCTTGAACACCTCCGTCTGTTACTTAAGGAGGTTTTAGCTACATTGGACGACAACAATACTATGGTCGTAGTACATCCGAAGAAATCCAGTAAGCTAAACAAATATTTTGAGGTACCTTCCTCAGTAGAGGTTTTTCCTGTACCAGACCGAGCTTCTGAGATCATTTCTAAGGAATGGAAGAGACCGGGTATCCCTTTGTCTCCATCTCCTATATTTAAAAAGATGTTTCCCATAGCTGACTCTATCAAGGAGGCTTGGCAAACAGTACCCAAAGTGGAAGGAGCTGTTTCCACTCTCACCAAGAGAACTACTATTCCCATAGAGGATAGTTGTGCCTTTAAAGATCCTATGGACAAAAGGTTAGAGGGGTTACTCAAATAGATGTATGTACACCAAGGTTTACAATGGCAACCTGCTGTGTGCATTGCTACCATCACTAGTGCTGCGGCATATTGGTTTGATGCGTTGTCTGATGCCATTAGGACAGACACTCCCCTTGATGAGATCCAGGATAGGATAAAAGCTCTTAAGTTAGCTAATTCCTTTATTAATGATGCTTCCCTACAGGTTATTAAACTGGGAGCAAAGATCTCAGGTTTTGCTGTTTTAGCTCACAGAGCCTTATGGTTAAAACCTTGGTCTGCGGATGTGTCATCCAAGTCTAAACTTTTAGCAATTCCTTACAAGGGGAAGACCTTGTTTGGACCGGGTTTGACAGAAATAATCTCTGATATTACGGGATGAAAGGGTCATCTTCTTCCTCAGGATAAGAGAAACAAGCAAAAGGGACATCAGAGTAATTTTCGTTACTTTCACAATTTCAAGGGAAATTCTTCCTCTTCCTCTTCCAAGCAGGATCAGTCTAAAGCTTCCTGGAGACCCAATCAGTCTTGGAATAAGGGAAAACAATCCAAGAAGCCTGCTATTGAATTAAAGACAGCATGAAGGGCCTGCCCCCGATCCGGGACCAGATTTTGTAGGGGGCAGACTTTCCTTCTTTGCTCAGGCTTGGGTTCGAGATGTTCAGGATCCCTGGGCAGTAGACATAGTGTCCCAGCGATACAAAATAGAGTTCAAGAGTTTTCCTCCCAGAGGCAGGTTTCTGCTTTCAAGATTTTCTGTAGACCAGACAAAAAGAGAGGCGTTCTTACACTGTGTAAGAGACCTCTCCAACCTGGGAATGATAGTTCCTGTTCCGATGCAGGAACGGGGTCTGGGGTTTTATTTTAATCTGTTCGTGGTGCCCAAAAAAGAGGGAACCTTCAGGCCAATTTTAGATCTCAAGAGTCTAAACAAATTTCTGAGAGTACCGTCCTTCAAGATGGAAGCTATTCGTTCCATTCTTCCTTTGGTCCAAGAGGGTCAATTTATGACAACGGTGGATATAAAGGACGCTTACCTGCATGTTCCCATTCACAGGGATCATCACAAGTTTCTAAGGTTTGCTTTACTAGACAAACACTTCCAATTTGTGGCTCTTCCTTTCGGTCTTGCCACAGCTCCCAGAATTTTCTCAAAGGTTCTGGGATCTCTGTTGGTGGTGCTCCAATTACGGGACATTGCAGTGGTGCCCTATCTGGACGACATCCTGGTCCAGGCACCATCCTTTCAACAAGCAAGGTCCCACATGGAAATGTTGTTATCTTTCCTGCGATCTTACGGATGGAAGGTATATTTGGAAAAGAGCTCCTTAGTTCCAAATACAAGGGTAATTTTCTTGGGAACCATAATAGATTCCCTATTAATTAAGATTTTTCTGACAGAAGTCAGGAAATCAAAGATTTTTGATTCTTGCCTAGCGCTTCAGTCTGCTCCATGGCCATCAGTGGCTCAGAACATGGAGGTAATCGGGCTGATGGTAGCGGCAATGGACATCATCCTGTTCGCCTGTTTTCACCTCAGACCTCTGCCGTTAGAAATGCTCAGCCAGTGGAAGGGAGATTATGCGGATCTGTCTCCGCGATTACAGCTGGAGCAGGAGACAAAGGATTCTCTTCTTTGGTGGTTGTCTCAGGATCATCTCTCCAAGGGAACCTGCTTTCACAGACCCTCTGGGACTCTCTAAAAGCTCAGGGAACTTGGACTCAGTCAGAGTCTGTTCTGCCCATAAGCTGAGAGCAATCTTCAATGCTCTTCTGACCTGGCCCCAGTTAACCCCAGTTGGACAACATAACTTCAGTGGCTTACATCAATTATCAAGGAGGAACACAGAGTTCCTTAGCCATGACAGAGGAAGCCAAGATAATTTGGTGGGCAGAGACCCACAATTGCTGTCTGTCAGTGATCCATGTCCCAGGGGTGGACAACTAGGAAGTGGACTTCCTGAGCAGACAGACCTTTCACCCGAGGGAGTGGGAACTCCATCTGGAGGTGTTTTCCAGCCTGATCCTCAAATGGGGTCAGCTCGAATTGGATTTCATGGCATCTCGACAGAATGTCAAGCTTCCGAGGTACGGATCGAGGTCAAGGGACCCTCAGGCGGTATTGATAGATGCCCTGGCGGTACCTTGGAATTTCAATCTTGCATACCTATTTCCTCCAATCGCTCTTCTTCCTTGAGTCATTGCTCGAATCAAGCAGGAGAGGGCATCGGTGATCCTGATTGCACCAGCTTGGCCTCGCAAGATTTGGTATGCAGACCTGGTGGACATGTCATCTCTTCCACCTTGGAGACTTCCGTTGAAGAAGGACCTTCTACTTCAGGGGCCCTTCCTTCATCCAAATCTAGTTTCTCTGAAGCTGACTGCTTGGAGATTGAACGCTTAATTTTATCCAAGCGGGGATTTTCAGATTTCGTCATAGAGACCATGATTCAGGCTCGTAAACCTGTGACTAGAAAGGTTTACCACAGGATATGGTGTAAATATTTATATTGGTTTGAATATAAGGGCTATTCTTGGAGTAGAGTACCTTATTTTTCATTCTGATAAGGTAGTTTTACGTACTAAGTTATGGTTTCTCCCTAAAGTAGTTTCTGTCTGCTACATTAATCAGGAGATTGTTGTTCCTTCCTTGTGTTCTAATCCTTCTTTTCAGAAGGAACGGTTTTTGCACAATTTAGACGTGGTACGTGCTCTAAAATTTTACTTACAGGCGACTAAGGATTTTCGTCAGTCTTCTGCTTTGTTTGTGGTTTTCTTGGGAACACGTAAGGGAAAGAAAGCTACGGCTACTTCTCTTTCTTTTTAGCTGACGAGTATCATTTGTTTTGCCTATGAGACTGTTGGACAGCATCCTCCAGAGAGAGTTATGGCTCATTCCATGAGGGCTGTTTCTTCCTCATGGGCATTCAAAAATGAAGCTTCTGTGGAACAGATTTGCAAGGCTGCAACTTGGTCCTCTCTTCACACTTTTTCTAAATTCTACAAATTTGACACTTTTGCCTCGGCTGAGGCCGCTTTTGGGAGAAAGGTTCTTCAAGCAGTGGTGCCTTCTGTTTAGGTTCCCTGTCTTGTCCCTCCCTTATCATCTGTGTACTCTAGCTTGGGTATTGATTCCCGATAGTAATTAGATGATCCGTGGACTCATTGTGCAATTAGAAAGAAAAGAAAATTTATGCTTACCTGATAAATGTATTTATTTCTTGACACGATGAGTCCACAGCCCGCCCTTTTCTTAAGACAGGTTGTTGGTATGTTATAAACTTCAGACACCTCTGTACCTTGTTGCTTCCTTTCTCTCCTTTACTTTGGTCGAATGACTGGAGTGGGAGGGAGGGGAGGTGGTATTTATCAGCTTTGCTGTGGTGCTCTTTACCGCCTCCTGCTGGGCAGGAGTGATATTCCCAATAGTAATTAGATGATCCGTGGACTCATCATGTCAAGAAATAAATACATTTATCAGGTAAGCATAAATTTTCTTTTTTCTTAGCTTGGATAGATAATCTGATCTACTAACTTTAACCCATTGTTTACATATACATACTTCTTATATTTGCAAAACAATCAACCTAAAACATTTTTACTTTGTATTACCTTATATATTGTATGCCCCACTGGGAGTGAAATATCTTATAATGGCTGTGTTCACACAGCTTTGCCTTGAGGCCAAAAACATTATGAATAGGTAAAGATACCATAGGAGAAATAAACTATCTGAAAATAAAAATTAAGGGTAACAGAAATACTTGTAAACAATTTTATACACTCCAGCAGGTAAAGAGGAAAATTGTGAGAAATTATATGTTGAAATATCTATGAGTTAACTGTCCCTTCAAATGACTCCACTAGAGTGAAAAGTCATCAATATGGCATACAATAACTAGCTCTGTCTAAATGTGAAAATAAACTTAGCTATTATGTTTTCTTTAAAGATCATTTAATCTACCTAGGTTACCTTCCAAATAATGATACTATAATAACTAAGCTATATTTATTGTTAGAATATGTTAAACTTAAAAAAAATTATATTAGAATGTGAATATATAAATTAAACTACACTGTCACTTTAATCTAACAAGTTCACCCTACACATTTCTTAAAAGTGACATGTCCAAAGTTGTTATATAGACTTTATACTGTATATATATATATATATATATATATATATATATATATATATATATATATATATATATATATATATATATATATATATATCTATAAATAGAGAATGGGCAGCATGTAGAACAGGATTCTGGTGTAAATCCCAAGCAGAAAAGTAAGCCAGCACCAAAGATAATGAATATCACCTTTTATTGTAGAAAAATCATAACGTTTCGGCCCCAGCAAGGAGGTGTTGGTCACATGAAACAAGTCTCCCAGGACAAGCATAACACACATACCCAAAAGTGCATCTTAAATACCCCCCTAAAACCACTCTAATACGTGGACACAAAAAAAACACCAAAGATCTGAAACAAACAGCTGTGTCTAATTGTCAGATATCGGACACTGCGTGAGTGAAGTCAAACAAAACGTCATCAGGCTGCGGCCTCATGTCTTGCGCATGCGTGGCGACGTCAGAAAGCTAACGGCGGTTCTCATGGTAACCCACAAAAACAAGAGCTCAAAGGCCTGCGGCGTCATCACGTATTCTCAAAATACGGGCAACATAGGCACATACAGGTGTAACCATGGCAACCGTTGCAACAACATACATATATAGGCTCACGTGATAAACCATGATTAAGTCACAAATCCAACTTTGTAGCATCTGTTGTTATCGACCACTCGGAGCAGGAGTCAGCAACCAACTGACAGTCAGATCCCCAACAGTGAGATTTAATTACTCAGTACAACGCTTCCTGTTGCCATAGCAACAGATATAACAGATATGCGGATATCGTGTAAACATAATTGAATGGATGAAAGATAACTATAAAATTAAAAACTATATATACAATAGATCAATAGCAGGGTGTATAGATGTATAACCAACACATATATGCTTGATGTTAGTGCAACATTCCGAATGATATATAAATCAACATATAGTGGTATAAGCCACACAATACTACATCCTACAGACCTGCAACATGAACTATATATAATAGTGTCATAGAAATTAAAAACACAAAGTGCTTCAAGGAATAGGTAGAAGACCCTATGGTAGAAGATGAGAGGAGGGTCAAAGTCATTTATAGCAGCAGCTGTAGTCAATAGTCATATTTAGTCCTTTCAGGGTGATGGTCTCCAAGCATTGAATCCAATGAGACTCCAACTGTAATAGGGCCTTAGCCCGGTCTCCACCCCATCTGGGTTTTGGAATATGGTCAATGAGGATTGTTCTCATGGAGGAGATCGCATGGCCCGCTTGTTGAAAGTGGCGTGCAACAGGTTGGTCGGAAGACCCTTTGTCATAAGCGAGTCTGATGGCTGTTTTATGATTAGCCAATCTTTCTCTTAAGGTGGTGATCATTTTTCCCACGTAGTACATGGAACATGGACAAATAATCAGATACACCACATGATCTGATGTACAAGTCAGTCTGTGTCTTATGAAGAATGTTTTGTTGGTGTGAGGGTGATGGAACTTGTTTCCTACAATCATCCCGTTACAGGTAACACAATTTCCATATCTGTAACAACCTTTTTTCTTTTTCTGTAACCAAGTATCCTTTTGGTAACATCGTACCGGGTTGGTCTGTACCAGCATATCCCTAAGGTTTCATGCCCTCTTGTAAACCATTCTGGGAGATGGCAACTCACCAAATGGAAGAGTAGGATCGGTAGAAACCAGAGGCCAGTGTTGTTCAATCACCTTTTTCACCATATGGGAAGTGATTGTGCTTTCTCACATTGTGTAGTTATCAGCTGTTCTGGATACCCTCTTTCAATAAACTTCTGAGCCATCCCCTCGAGTTGTTTCTTCTTATGAGCCTCCTCTGTGTTGTTTCGGACTATACGCAGGAGCTGGGAGGAACTAACCCCTGATTTCTGATAATTAGGATGGTAACTGTTGTAATGTAATGTGGAATTCTTATCGGTAGGTTTGTTATAAAGTGTGGTATTCAATCTCAAACCAGAACATGTTGTATTTTTATAGATCTCAAGGTCAAGGAAATGTATTCTCTCATTTTCAATATCCAAGTTGAACTGTACAGTAGAATTCAGGGTATTTAAATGATTGAACCATAACTTTAAAGATTCTACATCACCCCTCCACACTAAAAACACATTGTCTATATAAAGTTGATAGAACCTTATGGAGCTCTGTTCTGGAGTCAAGATATGTTCTAGTTCGTACATAGACATATAGATGTTGGCATATGATGGAGCCATATTGGACCCCATTGCCGTGCCCAGTGTTTCTAACCAAACTGAGCTCCAGAAGGTCCATAAAAAATTCTTTCTTTGGTGCTGGCTTACTTTGCTGCTGTGGATACTGTGGGCTTTACACCGGAATCCTGTTCTACATGCTGCCTAATCTCTGGATTTACTTGTGGCCGTGTACAGAGTGGTTGTGGTTGCTGGTGAGTGTGGATCTTATTGCAAATATATATATATATATATATATATATATATATATATATATATATATATATATATAATGTGTTTAAATAAATAAAATAAAATATAGTATGTAAAGATATTTATTTAAAAAAAAAAAAATTCTAACAATAAATCTATACAGTATTCATTTTGGAATTAATCAAAAATGAAAATCTGTAAGAAAAAAAATATTAGATTATGAAATCAATTATGTTTTTTAATGAACACATGAATAAACAAATATTCGGTAAATCTAATAATTGTAAATTCATCTTCTGTCTATGCTCTAACTTATATTGTTTGTTTTGAGATTAAAGCTAGGTTCAGACTTGAGATCTATATATATCTATATCATCTATATCTATCTATACATAATTTTAAATTAATCACATTAAATTGTCTAATCAAGAGTTGACTTACATATTAACATTTAAAATTAGACAAAATAATGCCTAATATCCAATTTTGTTCAAATATTCCTAATTATTCAATTGTATGAGGGACATAATTGAATGTAATATTTCCTGTCCCTTCAAAAACTAATATGCCTAAATGTCAACTAGGAAATGTATCCCTTTATCTGTATGATTGATCACAATCTGAGTCCTCTCTAGCACAAAGTAGGGGGAATGTATATTAAATAAACATCTTAAAAAATAGGACATGGTGAAAATTGTCAGACACATTCAATATATTATGAACTATTTTCACATTATTCCTCCTATGATTCTTAATAGCATGCATTGTGCAAACTAACCTGGATGTGTGATCTTTAAAAGTTGATTCTATTGAAAATATCAGTTTATCTTCATTATGTGTCATATACATCACTTTCCAAATAGAGAATTGTGAAATAACATCTAAAAGAAAAGAGGAAACATAAGTGTTCCCATAGGATGTAGCCTGCATCCCCAGTCTTGTTTCATAGAATTGTGTACACTTACCATGTGAACGCGTCTTTGTATGTTTTTCAAAGTCAGCACAGTTGAAAGATAATGCCAAAGACAGGATCACATAGGTATTCTTCACTTTCAAACTGGTATTCTTCACTTTCAGTCTGTAGATGAAGTCAATCTCCCTAATGTTAAATAAAAAGTGTAAATCAAATCTCTAATAAAATGGTACATAGTTCTGAATCTGTCCCATAACACTACCTATTTCCTAAAATGTGTATAGCAATAGCTTACTAAGCGTATGAAGCCTCTTGTGTTCTGTTCTAACAATACATTGTGAAGCTGACTCACATACATTGTCCATACTTATCCTCTGATGTATGCGTTGTCAATTCTAATGTGCTTCAGAGTATCCCTTTATCTGCTATCTGTGGCATTTATCCCTTTCAGAATATCAAAAATCTAATAATGTCTAAACTAAATACTACATGTAAACTAATTGTATGCCATATTATGGATCAATGGGCCAAATCCCACCTCCCCCAGTTTCGGTCTATACATTGTGTATACTTACCATCTGATGTTGTCTTTAAAAATCAGGTGGCAAAGTCATCACAGGAGCTAATGCCAGAATCATATGATGTACAAATTACCTATAATAATAAAATATATTTTAGATTTTTCTATAATCATTTCTTGAACAATCCTAACATGTTCACACAATTCTACTTTCATTTTACTCAAAGTCTCACATATTCGCAATGCTCCTATATAATGTATAGTATTTACCGTCTGAAATGGTGGTTGATGATGTTGGCTCTGACATTGACCCCCCTCGTCCCGGAAATGGCCCCTCTAGAACTGGGTCATCCTCCTCATCTTGGAGGAGGTCTCAGGGCACCTGGACAGCCTGCAGCATCCCAGCCCGCTGAGCAATGTTATGAAGGACGCTGCAGGCTATAACGATCTTCGCCACCTTACCAGGTCTGTATTGGAGGGCTCCTCCAGACCTGTCTAGGCATCGTAACCGCATTTTGAGGAGCCCAAACATCTGCTCCACTATAGCCCTGGTCCGCTTGTGCGCCCGATTACAGTGCACCTGGGCCTCGTCTGTTGGGTTATGCAACGGAGTAATAAGCCAAGGCCAGCTCATGTAACCCGAATCACCTATAAATAATGAACATTACAAAATGTCAATATTACAAATATCTTAGAAATTATGATATGAAAATAAATTTAAATAAAAATATACAATGCATTTGTGTATACGAAAATCGCCTAAACTATACATTTGCTGAAAGAGAGAAATAAATGGTTAAAGCGCATCCTATATCTGCACATTTAAGCTATGACCTGCTACATATATGTTTGTTTCTAAAATTAGACATTTGCGGAAAGAGACAATTAAATGGTTAAACCTCATCCTATAGCTGCACATTTTGCACATCACACAAATACAACTGTTTTTGAACATTACAGTGGCAATTGTCTAACTTCTGAACCGTGTTGTGCACAAGTACTCACCAACGAGCCACCCATGGGGAAACTGTCTGTCCTCAAACTGCCACAACCGTGACGACTGTCTGAGGATGCATGAATCATGACTAGCCCCAACGAAATTCGCACACACCTGCATTATCCTCATCCGTGCATCACAAACAAGCTGCACGTTCAGACTATGAAAGTGTTTGCAATTTCAGTAGGGGATCTCTTCTGCTGGAGCATGCAGTGCTATGTGGGTGCAATCTATTGCTCCCAAAACATTGGGCATTTGAGCTATTGCATAGAATTCACTCTAGAGTCTCCTCCAATCGTCCTCATTTTGAGGGAATCCTATGTAAAGCTTACAAACTCGTACCATGGCGTTCAGAAACTTGTCAAAAACCACAGAGAAGGTACCCTGGGACAACCCATGCATGTACCCCTCTGAAGGCCAGGACATGTATGCAGCATAGCATCTTTGTCATGCCAGGGATTGCAGTCTGCATACGTTTATGTGGCTCCAGATGAGGTTTAAGTACTGCATAAAGGCCCATGAGTTGCTCTCGATTGAGCCTATACTTGTCATAAACCTCAAAGTTGCTCATGTTCTCAAAGGTGGGCCTGACCCTTTCAACACGAGGACCGCTGATCAGACTTCCCTATGCCTCTCTTGGGGACGCCGATCCCGCCTGATTTTGTTGTACAAAACTTGTCCAACAGCACCTGCACAAGCTAACTGCGGATCATGCATATTTGCCAAGCCAAGCAGCACAAAGCCAAACAGCAGAGCAAACGCACAAGGAGTAACAAGGTATGCAAAAACACAAAAGCGATTTGATACAATGTCGATCACCAGGGACACTTTGGCCATGTTGTTTGGGAGATTTATAGTGAATAATGTCCAATGGTAGCGTGTTCGTAATGATTGCTGATTGTATCCACTTGATTGTATGTGAGCGGAGCGAATGCTTTCAAAGTGGGTGGGTTTTTTTTGTGTTTGGTGAAATTTTGTTTATCCCCAATAAATCCAAATGTGAAAGTGTTAAAGTGTAAAATGTAACATATACAGTGCATTTTCGTGATGTTTGTTCATATGCGTAACAAATACTTATTAAACGCAATGTTATAGTGAAAACCACAGGTCCACGTTAACATGATTGAAAGTGCATAATTGTGCATAATGTGTGCATAGACATGGCATAGAATCTGCTTGATCAATGTTGCTGTAATACTGTTGCAAAACGATAAAGTAACGGCTGGCATCTATAATATTCTATATATAAGTGATTGACGAGATGTCAATATTTTACTTGTCCCATTGAAATCTCAATAATAATGAAGATCTTCCAACCCTCTCATCTACGTATATGTAATATTGTAATATTGAGTGAGAAACTGATGAAAGGGACGGTACAGTCCTAATGCTGTAATCTGTATGGTTGAAGCTTAGAATGATGTCATCATATTAGCTACATGCCTGTCTAGTTTGCAAATCTTCGTTCTCTTGTTATACTTTGCAACATTCTTATTGTGTGATGATTAAAAAGATAAATGTGTGCTTTGTTGTTGTGCGATGTGTGTTATGTACATATACATATGTATTGTTATTCTCTCCCACATATGTTCATTTATATAAAGCAGTATAGCATTGTTGTTCCTTCCAAAAAAGTGACAGCTATTAAGGATATCTCATAATTAAACTGAATTCCTAATGTTATATTATGGTTAAATCGTGATGTTAAAGGGACACTAAATAATGTATCTTTCCTGATTTAAAGAGAGAGTCCAATGTTAACCAACTTTCCAATGTACTTGTATGATGTAAATGTGTTCATTGTTTCTATATCGTTTGTTGACTAAAGAGCAATGCACATGTGTGAGGCAATGACAAAAGGCATGTATGTGCAGCCATCAATCATCATCTGGTGAGCCTATCTAGATATGCTGTTCATCCAAGCATATGACTTGAATACAGGAAATGCTATAATAGACGTAAATGAGACAAGTGTTTAAAATTGCCTACTGTTTGTGAATAATGAAACCTTAACAAGTATTTTTTCTGACCGTTTAAATATGATTTAATTATTGAAACCGATATCGTATTGGTGATGATAGAATTGATCGTGATTTATACTTGATGTAATGTAATTTCGTAAAATAATTTGATGTTGTAGTGATGTTCACACAAGTAAAACCCATAACTCCAGTGTCAAATAGTCTATTTCTTGATCTATTTGCCATAGCGGGACCAACGCAAGAATGAATGAATTAGCACCACAATTCTAACACTGCTATTACGAGTTTTAAAGGAGAAAAATATTGCGTGTGTTACGGAAATCTGCCGGTCACGTGCACAAGCACGTATTCCCCATAGAAGTCAATGGAGGCAAAAAATTGCAAGAAAAAAACTTCCAACACTTGTGTTGAGCGTAAAGTGAGTGACGTCATGTCCTGCTGTGAAAAAGTACCTAAATCGTGTTAATTTCATATTTAAAATAGTTTTGTGTATGTAATGTGCTGTATATTTTTTGTATGTATCTAATTCTGTATTTATGTGATGCTATTTGTACATAGATGTAGCTAGATGAGTGTATGTTCATGTATGTCTATGTAAGTCAATGTAAAATCGTGTTTTGTACCTTTTTTTTCTAACACCCGAGATCTCATATCTTTCATCTGTTATATTTCTTTTTCAAAATACATTATGAAAAAAATAAAAAATTGCAGAGTGTTTGTATGAGTTTAAGTGTACTTTTAATAATATTTTTTGAAGCGATTCGTAAATGTTTTTGGTAACGATCTATAAATAACTACTGGTCTGGGAGAGCGTTCTGGATTTGAGTGTAGATGGTGATTTTTGTGGCGCTACATAAACTTGTAATAGCAGCGTTAGGGAAAATGAGGCGTTATGTCCCATAACGATGCTATTTGAGTCATAACACAAAACTTGTAATCTAGCTGAATGCAAGTGAATTACTTTATAATTGTTATATGTAATATTTATTTCAGGCCCAGGTATACAGGGAGTGCAGAATTATTAGGCAAATGAGTATTTTGACCACATCATCCTCTTTATGCATGTTGTCTTACTCCAAGCTGTATAGGCTCGAAAGCCTACTACCAATTAAGCATATTAGGTGATGTGCATCTCTGTAATGAGAAGGGGTGTGGTCTAATGACATCAACACCCTATATCAGGTGTGCATAATTATTAGGCAACTTCCTTTCCTTTGGCAAAATGGATCAAAAGAAGGACTTGACAGGCTCAGAAAAGTCAAAAATAGTGAGATATCTTGCAGAGAGATGCAGCACTCTTAAAATTGCAAAGCTTCTGAAGCGTGATCATCGAACAATCAAGCGTTTCATTCAAAATAGTCAACAGGGTCGCAAGAAGCGTGTGGAAAAACCAAGGCGCAAAATAACTGCCCATGAACTGAGAAAAGTCAAGCGTGCAGCTGCCAAGATGCCACTTGCCACCAGTTTGGCCATATTTCAGAGCTGCAACATCACTGGAGTGCCCAAAAGCA
Source organism: Bombina bombina (assembly GCF_027579735.1). Classification (NCBI taxonomy): domain Eukaryota; kingdom Metazoa; phylum Chordata; class Amphibia; order Anura; family Bombinatoridae; genus Bombina; species Bombina bombina. The sequence goes on along the minus strand of NC_069499.1, from coordinate 989,202,022 downwards.
CAAGGTGTGCAATACTCAGAGACATGGCCAAGGTAAGAAAGGCTGAAAGACGACCACCACTGAACAAGACACACAAGCTGAAACGTCAAGACTGGGCCAAGAAATATCTCAAGACTGATTTTTCTAAGGTTTTATGGACTGATGAAATGAGAGTGAGTCTTGATGGGCCAGATGGATGGGCCCGTGGCTGGATTGGTAAAGGGCAGAGAGCTCCAGTCCGACTCAGACGCCAGCAAGGTGGAGGTGGAGTACTGGTTTGGGCTGGTATCATCAAAGATGAGCTTGTGGGGCCTTTTCGGGTTGAGGATGGAGTCAAGCTCAACTCCCAGTCCTACTGCCAGTTTCTGGAAGACACCTTCTTCAAGCAGTGGTACAGGAAGAAGTCTGCATCCTTCAAGAAAAACATGATTTTCATGCAGGACAATGCTCCATCACACGCGTCCAAGTACTCCACAGCGTGGCTGGCAAGAAAGGGTATAAAAGAAGAAAATCTAATGACATGGCCTCCTTGTTCACCTGATCTGAACCCCATTGAGAACCTGTGGTCCATCATCAAATGTGAGATTTACAAGGAAGGAAAACAGTATACCTCTCTGAACAGTGTTTGGGAGGCTGTGGTTGCTGGTGCACGCAATGTTGATGGTGAACAGATCAAAACACTGACAGAATCCATGGATGGCAGGCTTTTGAGTGTCCTTGCAAAGAAAGGTGGCTATATTGGTCACTGATTTGTTTTTGTTTTGTTTTTGAATGTCAGAAATGTATATTTGTGAATGTTGAGATGTTATATTGGTTTCACTGGTAAAAATAAATAATTGAAATGGGTATATATTTGTTTTTTGTTAAGTTGCCTAATAATTATGCACAGTAATAGTCACCTGCACACACAGATATCCCCCTAAAATAGCTATAACTAAAAACAAACTAAAAACTACTTCCAAAACTATTCAGCTTTGATATTAATGAGTTTTTTGGGTTCATTGAGAACATGGTTGTTGTTCAATAATAAAATTAATCCTCAAAAATACAACTTGCCTAATAATTCTGCACTCCCTGTAGGACTAGTTGGAGTTATGTTCCTATTTAAATATAAATATGTACTTACATATAAAAATATAATCAAAAGCATTTCTCCAATATTCCAATTAAGTCTATGCCTAGGGCAGAACTAAATATTACATATATCAATAAATTGAAAAAATAATTTTTCATAAATTCAATGTATCTTTGATTTGTAACCTATATAGCTCCCGTGTCTTTTTCTCTAGATGCATTCACAGGTAAGTAGCGCAGGTGTTAAACGTAACTTTTATAGTGTAAAATCAGGTTACCATAGCAACAAACTGGTTATGGCGTAATTTTCTAGAAATCAAGGGTCGAATGGAAGCGTCAACACAACGTTGACTTACACACACAAAAAATGACTGTACGCACTGCACAACATATTTCAATGGAAACCTGGTACTAAAATGGAGCCCTAAACTACATTTATTTGTCTGCAACTTTGGTAGCTTACGGCTTCATTTTTAATGACACATTTTTCCATTTTATTCCCTTGTACATTTATTGAAAGTTATAATTCAGCACCACTTGTGTTTCCTTGAGTTGGAGGAGGGGTGAAGCCAATTTGATGCTATACAACCAGCCCAATAGATTATAATAGGAGTGCACTCCCAACTAAAAAGCATTAGGGCAATAAAATGTTACAATGCTTTCAAATAATTTCAGGAAAATATGTTTACTGTCCCTTTAAGAACCATATGTAATGAGCTGGAGTAACTAATGATATCTTAAAATGTATGAAAGGAAGATCAGCTAGGAAATATTATTTTCATTTAATCCAAAACTGCTTTTAATCTATGATTATCTTCATTCCGTGGACTTTATCACAAAATCATTTTGATTGGCTACCGTTTGCTAAAACAAAACCAGGCATTATTAAGCTAACATTAAAAACGTTATTAATTCTCCGAAGACCCATACTCTCTATGACCAGTACACACTGAATTATAGCCATTATGATGACAAGCACAAGATATTGAGATAATAAATCATAGTCCAAAACAAAGGCACATAGAAAGAGGAAGAAATATAGAATCCAACAAAACCACACAAAATCATATAAAACAATTTAAGGGATTAAAGAGCCTTTTTGTTAATACCTGAAAAACCACTAGGAACCTCCATTTGAGAAGTCCCAACCAGTTATGGCAAAAGACAAAGAGACTCACCAGAGCTGGGGTAAGACCAATCATGGCCAAGTATATTAAAAGTACTATCTAACCCATACCATAGGAGGTCAAAACATCCCCAAACTGGGAACCAGCAAATGAGCACCCGTTGCTCCAACCATAACAGAGGCCTGAAATCCCAGGCCACCATCTATTCAACATCATCCGCCCATTCAGGGTGGCTGTCACCAGCCACCATATCCAGGGTGTAAAGAAAATTGATTCAGACTCTGGCTGAGTCAATAGTAAAACCAGCGGATCTGCATATGAGCTGGCTCAACTAAACCTACCCTGATGAACAGACAATCAGCAACCTTATGGAAGGCGTTCGTTAACAGCTGCCACCTAGGGAGGGTGGGAAAACTGGAAGGAAGGAGTTAGAGGGCAATCACGTGCAAATCAATGAAGAAGATAAATACTGACAAAAATAGCCAACTCCTTATACTGCAAGATTGTTGTGACTAACACTCACCAAGATCTTTAATTCCTTAACCCAGGTTGTTAACCCTTAAATGCATTCCACAAGGGTTCTTCAGTGGCAGTATTGTCTTTTTTGCTTAGAATCCAAACCTTTTTGAAAATGAATTTATTTTCAGGGTAAAACAAGTGAAATGGCCAGTCTTTCCATTTTAAGGGGACATTTTGTTAAAATTTGTAAAATGTTGTAAGTGTAGGATTTGCAATATTTGCAGGTTACAGGGTTTGCTTTTTGGCATTTCTAGGGAGCATAGCACATGCTCAATTTTACAGAAAAACAAGGGCTGTTTATTATGCTTTTAACTCTTTCGATGTGCATGTTGAAGCATTCTTGTCTTGCACATCGCCTGCTCTTTCAAATGACGGTGGCAGTACATGGAGGTTTGCTTGGGAATGGATCATTATATGTGCAAGAGACCCCTAATAAAATTTATTTTATACTAGACAAGTATCTCTCAAAAAAATAAATGAATTTTGTCTGTATAGTCAGGTGATCCCTGTGGTAACACTTTGCCAGAAAAAAAAGTGATATTATTTTTGTACTGTACAATGGGGCCTCTCTAATCTATATTATAACCCCCAAGAGCCTGTATGGGCCCCTATTTCACATGTGGCTACCCATGATGACAATTTAGTAAGGTGATCACGTAATAACTGATCACTTGACCAATATTTGTAGTATTTACTAAACTCTAAGGCCTAGATTTGGAGTTTGGCGGTAGCCGTGAAAACCAGCGTTAGAGGCTCCTAACGCTGTTTTAGGCTACATCCGGTATTTGGAGTCACTCAAAAAAGGGTCTAACGCTCACTTTTCAGCCGCGACTTTTCCATACCGCAGATCCCCTTACGTCAATTGCGTATCCTATCTTTTCAATGGGATTTTTCTAACTCCGGTATTTAGAGTCGTGCCTGAAGTGAGCGTTAGAATTCTAACGACAAAACTCCAGCCGCAGAAAAAAGTCAGTAGTTAAGAGCTTTCTGGGCTAACACCGGTTCATAAAGCTCTTAACTACTGTGCTCTAAAGTACACTAACACCCATAAACTACCTATGTACCCCTAAACCGAGGTCCCCCCACATCGCCGCCACTCTATTAAATTTTTTTAACCCCTAATCTGCCGACCGCCACCTACGTTATCCTTATGTACCCCTAATCTGCTGCCCCTAACACCGCCGACCCCTATATTATATTTATTAACCCCTAACCTGCCCCCCACAACGTCGCAGCCAGCTACCTACAATAATTAACCCCTAATCTGCCGACCGCAAAGCGCCACTACTTAAGTTATCCTTATGTACCCCTAATCTGCTGCCCCTAACACTGCCAACCCCTATATTATATTTATTAACCCCTAATCTGCCCCCCTCAACGTCGCCTCCACCTGCCTACACTTATTAACCCCTAATCTGCCGAGCGGACCGCACCGCTACTATAATAAAGTAATTAACCCCTAATCCGCCTCACTAACCCTATAATAAATAGTATTAACCCCTAATCTGCCCTCCCTAACATTGCCGACACCTAACTTCAATTATTAACCCCTAATCTGCCGACCGGAGCTCACCGCTATTCTAATAAATGTATTAACCCCTAAAGCTAAGTCTAACCCTAACACTAACACCCCCCTAACTTAAATATAATTTAAATCTAACGAAATTAATTAACTCTTATTAAATAAATTATTCCTATTTAAAGCTAAATACTTACCTGTAAAATAAATCCTAATATAGCTACAATATAAATTATAATTATATTATAGCTATTTTAGGATTAATATTTATTTTACAGGTAACTTTGTATTTATTTTAACCAGGTACAATAGCTATTAAATAGTTAAGAACTATTTAATAGCTAAAATAGTTAAAATAATTACAAAATTACCTGTAAAATAAATCCTAACCTAAGTTACAATTAAACCTAACACTATACTATCATTAAATTAATTAAATAAAATACCTACAATTACCTACAATTAAACCTAACACTACACTATCAATACATTAATTAAATACAATACCTACAAATAACTACAATGAAATAAACTAACTAAAGTACAAAAAATAAAAAAGAACTAAGTTACAAAAAATAAAAAAATATTTACAAGCATAAGAAAAATATTACAACAATTTTAAACTAATTACACCTACTCTAAGCCCCCTAATAAAATAACAAAGACCCCCAAAATAAAAAATGCCCTACCCTATTCTAAATTACTAAAGTTCAAAGCTCTTTTACCTTACCAGCCCTGAACAGGGCCCTTTACGGGGCATGCCCCAAGAAGTTCAGCTCTTTTGCCTGTAAAAAAAACCATACAATACCCCCCCCAACATTACAACCCACCACCCACATACCCCTAATCTAACCCAAACCCCCCTTAAATAAACCTAACACTAAGCCCCTGAAGATCATCCTACCTTGTCTTTCCATCACCGGGTATCACGGATCGATCCTGGCTCCAAAATCTTCATCCAACCCAAGCGGGGGCTGGCGATCCATCATCCGGTGGCTGAAGAGGTCCAGAAGAGGCTCCAAAGTCTTCATCCTATCCGGGAAGAAGAGTAGATCTGGACCGGCAACCATCATCTTCCAAGCGGCATCTTCTATCTTCATCCGATGAGGACCGGCTCCATCCTGAACACCTCCACCGCGGACCCATCTTCATCCGGCGACGTCCAACTGAAGAATGACGGTTCCTTTAAGGGACGTCATCCAAGATGGCGTCCCTCGAATTCCGATTGGCTGATAGGATTCTATCAGTCAATCGGAATTAAGGTAGGAATATTCTGATTGGTTGATGGAATCAGCCAATCAGAATCAAGATCAATCCGATTGGCTGATCCAATCAGCCAATCAGATTGAGCTCGCATTCTATTGGCTGATCGGAACAGCCAATAGAATGCGAGCTCAATCTGATTGGCTGATTGGATCAGCCAATCGGATTGAACTTGATTCTGATTGGCTGATTCCATCAGCCAATCAGAATATTCCTACCTTAATTCCAATTGGCTGATAGAATCCTATCAGCCAATCGGAATTCGAGGGACGCCATCTTGGATGACGTCCCTTAAAGGAACCGTCATTCTTCAGTTGGACGTCGCCGGATGAAGATGGGTCCGCGGTGGAGGTCTTCAGGATGGAGCCGGTCCTCATCGGATGAAGATAGAAGATGCCGCTTGGAAGATGATGGTTGCCGGTCCGGATCTACTCTTCTTCCCAGATAGGATGAAGACTTTGGAGCCTCTTCTGGACCTCTTCAGCCACCGGATGATGGATCGCCAGCCCCCGCTTGGGTTGGATGAAGATTTTGGAGCCAGGACCGATCGGTGATACCCGGTGAGGTGAAGACAAGGTAGGATAATCTTCAGGGGCTTAGTGTTAGGTTTATTTAAGGGGGGTTTGGGTTAGATTAGGGGTATGTGGGTGGTGGGTTGTAATGTTGGGGGGGGGGTATTGTATGGTTTTTTTTACAGGCAAAAGAGCTGAACTTCTTGGGGCATGCCCCACAAAGGGCCCTGTTCAGGGCTGGTAAGGTAAAAGAGCTTTGAACTTTAGTAATTTAGAATAGGGTAGGGCATTTTTTATATTTTGGGGGTCTTTGTTATATTATTAGGGGGCTTAGAGTAGGTGTAATTAGTTTAAAATTGTTGTAATATTTTTCTTATGTTTGTAAATATTTTTTTATTTTTTGTAACTTAGTTCTTTTTTATTTTTTGTACTTTAGTTAGTTTATTTCATTGTAGTTATTTGTAGGTATTGTATTTAATTAATGTATTGATAGTGTAGTGTTATGTTTAATTGTAGGTAATTGTAGGTATTTTATTTAATTAATTTAATGATAGTATAGTGTTAGGTTTAATTGTAACTTAGGTTAGGATTTATTTTACAGGTAATTTTGTAATTATTTTAACTATTTTAGCTATTAAATAGTTCTTAACTATTTAATAGCTATTGTACCTGGTTAAAATAAATACAAAGTTACCTGTAAAATAAATATTAATCCTAAAATAGCTATAATATAATTATAATTTATATTGTAGCTATATTAGGATTTATTTTACAGGTAAGTATTTAGCTTTAAATAGGAATAATTTATTTAATAAGAGTTAATTAATTTCGTTAGATTTAAATTATATTTAAGTAAGGGGGGTGTTAGTGTTAGGGTTAGACTTAGCTTTAGGGATTAATACATTTATTAGAATAGCGGTGAGCTCCGGTCGGCAGATTAGGGGTTAATAATTGAAGTTAGGTGTCGGCGATGTTAGGGAGGGCAGATTAGGGGTTAATACTATTTATTATAGGGTTAGTGAGGCGGATCAGGGGTTGATAACTTTATTATGATAGCGGTGCGGTCCACTCGGCAGATTAGGGGTTAATAAGTGTAGGCAGGTGGAGGCGACGTTGTGGGGGGCAGATTAGGGGTTAATAAATATAATATAGGGGTCGGCGGTGTTAGGGGCAGCAGATTAGGGGTACATAAGGATAATGTAAGTAGCGGCGGTTTACGGAGCAGCAGATTAGGGGTTAAAAATAATATGCAGGGGTCAGCGATAGCGGGGGCGGCAGATTAGGGGTTAATAAGTGTAAGGCTAGGGGTGTTTAGACTCGGGGTACATGTTAGGGTGTTAGGTGCAGACGTAGGAAGTGTTTCCCCATAGCAAACAATGGGGCTGCGTTAGGAGCTGAACGCGGCTTTTTTGCAGGTGTTAGGTTTTTTTTTCAGCTCAAACAGCCCCATTGTTTCCTATGGGGGAATCGTGCACGAGCACGTTTTTGAGGCTGGCCGCGTCCGTAAGCAACTCTGGTATCGAGAGTTGAAGCTGCGTTAAATATGCTCTACGCTCCTTTTTTGGAGCCTAACGCAGCCTTTATGTGGACTCTCAATACCAGAGTTATTTTTATGGTGCGGCCAGAAAAAAGCCGGCGTTAGCTACGCGGGTCCTTACCGACAAAACTCTAAATCTAGCCGTAAGAAAATAATTATACATTTGTTTACAGTTTTTGCCACTGCTTTCTCATATGCCATGAATTATAAATGTAATAATGGCATATTGTGAATCTGCTGGGCCTGCTGAAAAAAAGAATATATAATTTGTGTGGGTCATTTGCTGAAATTTTACTTACATTATGGTTTAAATGTAGGTAGCAAAAAAAGCTAAAAATTGGCTCAGCACTGTGGTGAAAAAAAGGCTTAGCACCAAAAGGGTTAATATTGTTGCTGTGGATAGTTGTTTTCTTTTATATACTAACTGGATATTTCTCTCATAGTACTTGTTAGCTGCATAGTATTTCTGCTTTGGGATTTGAGAAGCCACAGTAATAAAAAGTCATATGTCATCAAATATATATATATATATATATATATATATATATATATATATATATATATATATATATATATATATATATATATATATATATATATATATATATATATATATATATTGTATACATATCCATTTGATTTCTAATCTTTTGATATTCTCTTACTCTCTGGTATGACACTATATAAATCTCACTCCTTAACTGATTCGCAAAAGTATATTTATTCCTTTCATGCAGAAAAAAAATGAGAATTGGAGTGGAAAACAATTGTTGCTGAGGGAAGTTGTGTTCACTAAGAAGATTATTCACATGGGAGAGACTTAGTATCTGTAACAAAAATATTCACTGCAAATACACTTTGAACATTCATTTAATGTTATGAACTTAAAACAACTGCAAATGTATGATCAATTAACTGAATGAGATAGGAACTGCATAACAGGCTGTATTCTGGCCGTCTGTCTTATCAGCCTCTCTCATGTCTGCAGGAAATGTGGTTCATTATGTGTAATAGGGAACTAATAACTGCATTCATATATGCATATTTAGCACGATCATCAGGAGCTCTAAGGAGAGTAAGTGGAGAATATTTTTTTTATCATTTCCTCCATACTTAAAAAAATTCCTCTGTTGATCAAAACTCTAAAAATTTAAAGGAATATTCTAGTGTAAAATAAAGTGTTCTAAAGTGTTTGATCATTTTATCTTTAAACTAATTCTGATTAAACTAATTTGTTTTTAAAAAAAATATTAATATTCAATAAAAATTAAATTTTATGTTTTCAGGTATTTGAGTGGAAAAGGCTGCAAAGTGTATATATATATTTATATATGTACTGTAAATACATGTGCATATATCTGTTTTTATGTGAATATATACATACATACATAAACACACACACACACATATTATTTTTTGTTTTATTTTCATCTACACAGCTCATACACTAACATGAATCCAAATATGACCATATTGTTATTCATGATAACCCTTTTCTCACTCCAATTTTGTTCACATCACTACCACCATAAGCATACACCTCAAACTGGAAAACAAGTTATCATACACCAAGGCCTGCTCTTTTGCTGTAACTTATCTGCTGGTGGAGAGTTATACAAAATAACCCTCCTACCCCCACCTCACAAAATTATAAAGTATCCCATTTACTATAAGGCCAAACAAAAATGATGTCCAAATTCCTATTCCTTATGTTACTTGCCATTGCAAATGATGTAGAGTCTAACCCTGGTCCCCCCAAAAAAATCCATTCCTAACCTTCCAGCTAAAAAAGGCCTCTCCTTTGTGCACTGTAATATCCGCAGCTTACTACCAAAAATCAATGCACTCCAAGCATGGTGTTTGTTTACAATACAAGCCCAAAATCATTGTGATCTCTGAATGGTGGCTAACCGCAAAAATACCTGGGTATTCATGCCATAGAAATGACAGAGCAAAGAGAGGAGGTGGCATTGTAATTTATGTTGACAATTGCAAAAAGTACACCCCCTTACAAAAATCTAGCTCTCCTGCCACCTTTGATTTCCTTTCTGGCACAATTGAAAGCCCATGAAGTAAATCAATCATTGTTGCTGGAATCTACCGCCCACCTAGCTCTCCTGTGCATTCCCTTTCTGACATAGCACATCTCCTTAGTGAAACCATAGCTCAAAACCCAAAAAGTGAAATTTGGATTTTTGGAGATTTTAATATTGATTGGCTGAATCCTAAAAATAATAGTTCTTGCTCGATGTTTAAGACTTTGCAGCAAATGCAATTAATCTCCGCCCCAACTCGCATAAACATCAAAAGCCAGAATCCAGGACGCAGGTGTTCTCCCTAACAGTTTCAGTGACCACTGCTTAGTGTACTGCGTGCGCAAAATAAAGGCTACTAAATCCTCTCCCAAGGTTAAAATCACCAGGTCCTTCAAAAAATGTAATCTTCAATAATTTCTAAATGACATCAAGAACCTCCTCTGGCACAGATTAAACCTAATTCCAGATTTAGACTAAATTAAATTCTTTCAGTCTGAACTCCTACAAGTTTGGAACTTGCATGCCCCTCTGCGTAAGGTGAGAGTAAAAGGAGCACATTTGAATTGGATCACAGCTGACCTCATTCAAATGTACCAGTTTCGGGATTCATTGTGGTCAAAGTTCAAGCATACTGGCTCTATGAACGATCACTGTGTATATAGACAATGGCGAAATATATGCACTAAACAAACAAATTTGGCCAAGGCCCAATATTTCTGTGAAAATCTGAACAATAACATATCAAACCCTAGAAAGTTTTGGTAAGTCATAAATAACTTACAAACTCCACCAATCCACTCCCAACCCTCCACTGTCAAAGTGGACACCCAAACCCTGCAACTTCCCTTAGAACTAGCAAATGCCTTTAACAAGTATTTTGTCAGATGCTCCACCATCCTGATTGACAAACTGATAAATGTACCTGTACCAATCAATGTCATTAAGAAACACCTTAATAATCTAAAAATGAAAAACCAGCCTGGACCTGATAAAATCCCAGCAATGCTGTTAAAGCTCAGTGTGCCGGCAATTACTAAACCTGTCACAACCCTAATTAATGAATCATTGGTGTCTGGATACATACCCAAACTTTGGAAGACTACAAGAGTAGTGCCTATCCATAAAAGTGGTGCGATAAACTTTGTTTCTAACTATCGGACAATATTATTGCTCCCAGTATTGTAAAAAATCTTAGAAAAATGCGTCCATACGCAATTATGTGAGTATTACCAAAAATGTTACTATCTCACCCCTGTTCAATCAGGTTTTTGCCCAAATCACTCCACTACAACTGCCCTCCTAAAAGTTTGCATCAACATCCAAACTGGCATGGAACAAGGAGACCTAACTGGAGCTATTTTCCTTGATTTTGCAAAGGCCTTTGACACAGTAGACCACAACATTCTACTTCTCAAACTAAAAAACTCAGGTATTGGTGATCGTCCACTAACCTGGTTTCAATAATATGTATCAGATCAATCACAATATGTCTCCATTTCTGACAGCTACTCCCTCCCTCTCCCAGTCATGTGTGGTGTTCCCCAAGGTTCCATTCTCGGCCCCCTACTATTCACATTATTTATAATAACAAGCTGGAGCTAGAGGGGGCACATATGTAACAAGAAAATAAGATGTGTTACAAAATCAAAGGATTAATGATTGACAATGTACCGTATACAAAAATATGTAGTATACATACAGAATCATAATCAAAGCAACAAAGTCCCATGTTAGATTAAATCCACTTATTTAGGGTTGGGAAATCTTCACTAAATAGGCTATCAAGTGTTGGCTGCCTCCTTCTCACAGACTAATCCGGATGAGCTGCAGAGTGTAAAAAGAACAAAGGGACACCTCATGTGTAGAATCACCAAAACATATGTGTGGATATATGTGGGCCAAGTGAATACTCACATATCACTAAAGCACCCTAATGTGCTAGTAGGTACAGGCTGTAGAATTATAGGGTGTAACAGCTCACCCACCTCTAGGGATCCTCGTGTGCTGCAGTAGGGGAGTTAAGCAAAAGAGCACTACATGTGTATATCAACTAGATTATATAAGCATTTGTATTAGCAATGCCAAATGGGTACTCACATTTTAGACAAGCACACATATGTGCTGGTAGGAGTAGAATGATAGATTTCAAAGGGGTGCAACGCGTTTCTTGGCACTAAGAGGCAATTTCATCAGGTATAAAACGGGCTCTTAGTGCCGAGAAATGTATTGCATTTTAAGGGCAACATTTGGATACCCCTATTCCACTACTTGTATTTGTTTTTTATTGTTTTTTATAAACATTTGTTTTTTTTAAAAATTCAAAGTAGATTGTAAGCACCTTACTTGCTTCTGTTTATCGACCCTTAATTGGAACACAAACACTAGCTCTTTCCTGCACCTGTACCCGGACTATTGGGAGATCCCTGACTAGGTGAGCTGATACACCCCTTTGAAATCTATCAGTCTACTCCTACCAGCATATATGTGTGCTGACTAAAATGTGAGTACCCATTTGGCATTTTGCTAATACACATTCTTATATAATCTAGTTGATCTACACATGTAGGGCTCTTTTGCTTCCAAAAAAAAAAAAGGCCTTTGCGTACGTAATAGTTAGCTCACCCATATTACAAGTCATATGGTACGGCTTTTCTACAAGCATTTTAGCCTATACCGCAAAGATCCATTCCACAATCAAAAGGACCTTTGAGTGTGGAATGTTCAGCTTACCTCTATTACAGGTTGTGTGGTATGGCTATTCCGCTAGCATTATAAATTATACCGCAACAATCCATTCGACAATCAAAGACCAGTAGTTATGGATCCTATTGGCTGTTTAAATCAGCCAATATGATTTAAACAGCTCTTATCCTAATTTGAATATTTTAGCCTATAGGTATGCAAGGTACCCCCATATAAAACAGGTACTTTGCATTCAATCTTCAGTGTGCGGAAGATCCCATGAAGAGGAGGCTACACGTCGGATGTCAGTGCCATCACCGATCCTGCATGGATCGGTGCCGCATCAGCTCTGCGACCCCTGGATGAAGATGGAAGATGGCTCTGTGACACCGGGATGAAGATTGAAGATGGATCCGCCTGGAAGAAGACCTTCATCGCCGGACTTCAGGAATTATGAGTACCTATTTCGGGGTTAGTGTTAGGTTTTTTTTTGTTTGTTTTTGGGTGTTTTCTTTTTAGATTAGGGCTTTTTTTTGGTTTTTAATGGGCACTAAGGAGCTGATTGCCCTTTTAAGGGCAATGCCCATTCAAATGCCCCTTTAGGGGCAATGGGTACCTTAGGTTTTTTTTATAGGTAGGTCTTTTTTATTTTGGGTGGGTGCGGGGTTTTACTGTTAGTGGGTACCTTAATATTTTTTGTTGTAAAAGAGCTGATTTCTTTAGGGCAATGCCCTTTAAAAGTTCCATTTAAGGGGTGTTTTTTATTTGGGGTGACTTTTTGGGTTTTGTTTCTTAGTGTTAGGAATTTTAAATTTTGTAATTTTTATTTTTTATTTTTTGGTATATATGTTTTTTTTTAAATAGTAATGTTAGGTTTATTTATAGTTTAAGCTTAGGTTTTATTTTTTTCACAGGTAAGTTTTTTTTATTTTAAGGTAGTTATATTTAAAGTTAGGGGGTGTTAGGTTTAGAAGTAAATAGTTTAATTTAGGTAGTTGTGATGTGTTTGTTGATGGTTTAGGGGTAAATAGGTTTAGTTTAGTATTTGCTATGCGGGGGCAGCAGATTAGGGGCTAATAGTTTTATTTAGGTGTTAGCGATGAAGGATGAGGCAGATTAGGGGTTAATATTTTTATTGTAGTGTTGGTGATGTCGGGGGTGGTGGATTAGGGGTTAATATCTTTATTTAGTGTTGGAGATGTCGGGGGGCGGTGGATTAGGGGTATTAAGACTAGGGGTTTATGTTAGGGTGTTAGGTTTATACATAACCTTCTTGTCTCCATAGACATCAATGGGGATTGCATTATAGTGATCGCCATTCTGCAATCGCAGTTGTTAGTTTGTTTCTAACACTTTTTCTCAATTGATGTCTATGGGGTAATATGTGCACGAGAACGTCAAGTCAGGACTTGACTTTTATGAGGTATGGAGCTTAACACACCATACCGCACAACACAAGAAGTTTTTTTTGTAACTTGTAATGGCAGCGCTATGGAAAGTGCAGTACCGCTAAATTTGTAGCGTTATTTACGCACCGGGTTTAGCGCAAAACTTTTAATCTCGCTAAAAGTTAACACAAGTTGCTATCTGATAAAGACAGTTAGGGATATATATATATATATATATATATATATATATATATATAAATAAATATATAAATATCAGAGTTAACCTTGATAAGTAAGCAGAATACATTTTAAATTCTGTGAATTAGATATTATTTTATTTTAATCAAAATTATGTTAACATGGAGCAAATTAAATAAAGAAAAATATTGTTGTTTCATTATGCATGATCAAACATTTTATATAAAAAGCTCAAGATAGTTACTGTCCTTCTAAGGGACAGATTACAAGTGTAGTGCAAACGTTTGCGCACAAGCAATTAGGGTTTATCGTGGGGTGTTTGACCTCGTTGGGTTTACCGCTGGTATTACGAGTTGAAAGTAGATGGGATCGATTGAGAGCTTCCTCAGAGCTCTAGTTAACTGTTTTGTGAAACAAAAATGCGTCACAAAACACATCAAAAATAAAGTACAGTTACACTCAGAATTACACAATCTAATAAAAAATATGTCACACACAAGTTATAAGGACTCAAAAATATGAGGTCTCAGTTGTCGAAAAAAAAAGCAGACAAAAGACTTTAACATTAAGATACATACATATACATGTCTAGAGATGTATATGTATGCATATATATATATATATAGGTAGCCCTCAGTTTACGCCGGGGTTAGGTTCCAGAAGGAATGGTTGTAAATCGAAACCATTGTAAATTGAAACCCAGTTTATAATGTAAGTCAATGGGAAGTGAGGGAGTTAGGTTCCAGGTCCCTCTCAAAATTGGCATAAGTAACACATAATACATATATTTTTAAAGCTTTGAAATGAATACTTAAATGCTAAACAGCATTATAAACCTAATAAAATAATCACACAACACAGAATATATAATTAAACTAAGTTAAATGAACAAAAACATTTTCTAAACAGCATTATAAACCTAATAAAATTATCACACAACACACCCTTTACTCACAATTTTTCTGCAAACAGTTCTTTCTATGCATTACAATCTGGACTGATTTATAGACAGGAAAATCTTGTTCCTTTGCAAGCTGCTCGATAGCTCAGGTCTGGTTAAACATTAATTTCAGCTTGCTTGGCTTGCATATCTTTGCTGCAACACAAGCGGACAGCTCCACCTACTGGCTATTTTAATCAATGCACTGCTTCTCAATGCTTTTCAATAGCAGTCACATGACTGAAAAAAAAGGTTGTTATTCTGAAACGGTGCAAATTGAACCATTGTAAACCGAGGGCCACCTGTATATATATATATATATATATATATATATATATATATGTGTGTGTGTGTGTACATATGTATTTATGTATTTACAGACATATATACATTTATAAACACATAAATACACATGTACAAATATATAGAAATATAGTTAAAGTAAAGATCAATTTTTACCCGATGCTCACCACCTATGTAAACAGTATGCTCTAACTATTACAGTCGCTAAGATAAATTTAAAAACCCCCCAATTATTTATTAATAAATTATATATATAAAAAACCTTTGTTTCGTCTTTTTTACTCCTCCCCCGATCCACTGCCTTATTTGGCCCTGTTGACGTAGCGAGCGTTTCAACAAGCCCGCCGCGTCACTTCAAAGCTCATGCACAAGACTGGTTTCAAACTGCGCATGCATATTGTAAGAGCATTCGCGCATGCGTGGCAATTTAAAAAAACGTAGCACTGAGGGAAAGCATACAGCGTAATACGCATGCGCATATCATGCACGCGCATGAAGTAGTTGACGAGAGCCGCACTTAGACGCATGCGCAATTGTTACAGATGACGTGGGTAGAAAGGGGCAGGACGCCACGCGGGAAGTGAAGGAATTGGAGCAAAAGACAAAAAAAAATGTCAATCAAATGAGGGAAGATGTCGGGCGGACAGTTGCAGTGAAACGGAGGGTAATTGAAAAATAAAAATTAAAAGGACAAAATTATTTCTCAAGATTTTGATCAATGAACATGATGTTTATTTACATGTTAATGATAATACTGGAATCGAGTGAGGCGGACTTGACCTTCACTTTAAGTAGATTAAAACATGTAGAAGCATATTTATGCAATATTTATAATTCATCATTATTATTATTATTATCGGTTATTTGTAGAGCGCCAACAGATTCCGCAGCGCTATTAACAAAGGCGGAGTACAAAAAAAAAAAAAAAAAAAGAAAACAGTTATAGGGATCAAATGGGTAGAGGGCCCTGCCAAGAGTTGCACTGTTGTAGTCAGCTCTTGAGAAGGTGATCAACAAACAGCTGGACTCTTAAGCTTACATGCTAGGGGGGATCACGGGATAGCAATGGAGGAGAGGAACTGGTATAAAGTAAGGTTAGCGTAGGTTGTATGCATCCCTGAACAGTAGAGTCTTTAGGGAGCACTTGAAGCTTTTAAAACTAGAAGAGAGTCTTGTGGAGCGAGGCAGAGAGTTCCACAAGATGGGAGCCAGTCTGGAGAAGTCCTGTAAACGGGAGTGTGATGAGGTGACAAGAGAGGAGGAGAGTAGGAGGTCTTGAGCAGAGCGAAGGGGACGGGAAGGAGAGTATCTGGAGACAAGATCAGAGATATAGGGGGGAGCAGTGCAGTTGAGGGCTTTGTATGTCAGAGTGAGAATTTTGTGTTTGATCCTAGAGGCAAGAGGAAGCCAGTGAAGAGATTGGCAGAGAGGTGCAGCAGATGAAGAGCGACTTGTAAGGAAGATGAGTCTGGCAGAGGCATTCATTAGGGATTGTAAAGGAGCTAGGCGGTAGGTGGGGAGACCAGAGAGGACAGAGTTGCAGTAATCGAGGCGGGAGAGGATGAGAGAGTGGATTAAAATCTTAGTTGTGTCTTGTGTAAGGAAGTGTCTAATTTTAGAGATGTTTTTAAGGTGGAAGCGGCAGGCTTTAGCCAAAGTCTGAATGTGAGGAGTGAAAGAAAGATCTGAGTCAAATGTGACCCCGAGACATCGGGCATGCGGGGTAGGGGTAATGATGGAGTTGTCGACAGTTATAGAGAGATTGGGGGTGGAGAGTTTTGAAGAAGGGGGGAAAATAAGGAGCTCAGTTTTGGAGAGATTTAGCTTGAGGTAGTGAGAGGACATCCAGTTGGAGATGTGAGAAAGACAGTTAGTGACACGGGTTAGCAAGGAAGGAGAAAGTTCTGGTGCAGAGAAGTAGATTTGGGTGTCGTCGGCATACAAATGATATTGTAAACCATGGGACTTTATTAGGGAACCTAGTGATGACGTGTAGATTGAGAAGAGAAGGGGACCGAGAACAGAGCCTTGCGGTACTCCGACAGAAAGTGGTGACGGGGCAGAGGAGGCCCCAGAGAAGGCTACACTAAAGGTACGGTTTGACAGGTAGGAAGAATCATAAATTGTTATACTGTGTTTGTACTGTAAATATTTATTACTGTATTTATTACTGTAAATATTTCACATTCCAATATGTTCTATGTATTTTTAAATAGATATTCCGATATATATATATCTGTATATAGCTATACCTACCTATATAGAATTGTATATATATATATATATATATATATATATATATATATATATATATATATATATATATATAGGTATAGATATGTTTTCTACCACAATACCATCAGATATTTGTAGAAATGTTTATGTATGAATAAATAGAACATATTCTTGTATGTGAAGAACATTGGAAAGTGAAATATTCATATTTCTATTCCGGATTAGTGCACATGAGAATGTAAGATTGGGTTTGCGAGAGTAGGGTGTTTTTTCCCCACTTGTTTTGCGCCATTGACTTCTATAGGGAGAAACATGAACGCACATGCAATATTCTAAGTTTTGCTTTTTGCGCTCCTAAGGTTAGCACAAGTGACAACAGTTTACTTTCAGCTCATAATATGAGCACAACTTGACAAACGTTCAAGCGGGAGCGTTAAATAGCGATTCACTTCTAATCTGGCCCTAACTGTTTAACCAATTTGCAGGGTTTTAAAACTGTGGGGGAAAAACCAAATAGAACGTTTATTTTTTACGCTAGAATGTCATCTTAATGATACAGTCATTTCCAAGATTTCTATACGTGAGCTTGTTTATACACAGTTGTGATATATTGCTTTATGATGTCAAATACAGGTTATTTTTAAGAGGTATGAAATCCAAATTTGATCTGGAAAGCACTACTTTAATTACCCCAATTCCTTAAAACAAATAGTGAAGATACCAAGATACCAAAAACAGAAAGACAACTTAATGCTGAGGTCTTACTTTTTAGGGTGCATTAAAAAATAATAATTATATATATATATATATATATATATATATACACACTGTATATATATATATAAATCCCCAAATCCAGAATTTTATAATCCACTTATTCTGAAATAATAGTAAATATTATTAAAAATTATACATACTGTAAAAATATTCTAAATTATCCATAGAATATATCTATATTTTTACAGTATGTATAATAATTTGTAATCATTTTAATTAATATTTTTTATATTTGATTTTTAATATTTCAAGAATACGCATAAACAATTCTTCATGTAAGCTAACCAGACCTTGGGCTCGCTTGCATTGAGTTGTTAAAAATGGAGCAGTAAGTCACCAAAGTTCCCGACTGCTAAAAGTAATTTACGACTCCATTTTAGTAACAGGTTGCCATTTAAATATTTTGAGCATTGCATGCAGTCGTTCTTTTCGTCTAGATGTAAGTAAACGTTGTGTTAACACTTCCATCCGCCGTTGGATTTCTTGAAAATCAAGTTAGTTGCTATGGTAACCAGACCTTACACTATAAAATTTAAGTTTTTTAACTATAAGCAAATACTATTTATTATTATAATTATAGTTTTCACTTTATTAATAAATGTAATATGTATTGCTTCTCTAGGCCTAGTTTGAATTCTGTAGATATGTGCTTGCATATATTTTTATATTTAAATATTTACTGATATTTCCATAAGAACATTAGTGCAACTATTCCTATACATGGGACAACAATAAATATTACATATTACAATTTATTTCTACATGAAACACTAAGATTATTTGTACGTTTTAAAATATCAATGGAAAATAGGGTTCAAAAAGCTCCTTTTTCGTCTTTTACATCTAGTTGAGCTAGGTGTAATTTTTCTCAATGTATTGACAGCCTCCAACAGAGTATTAACGATTTGCGCTTTGTTTGGAAACCTGGTATAAGTTATCACTTAACGGCTTCTAATACTTTCTATAGGAAGCAAAAATATTGAGGTATAATGCACCATTGGAAGCAGTCGATAAACGAAATTGCTTCCGACAGCATATTTAGGTTAGCGAGCTCACGCAAATCTAATTACTGCTTAATGGAAGCGAGCCCCTTGTTAGTTCTAAACACGAACCCCAATGAGCGTTACAGATATTTTACATTCCTATGTTCATCACATAGAAAATAATATACGTTTTATCATTAAACATATTTTTATATATATATTATATATGATACTGTTAATGTAAAATATATATCATGTAAAATATATATCTATACCTGTATATCTATAGGAATATATATACAGGTATAGGTATATATATATATATATATATATATATATATATATAGTATATATATTTTACAATAAAAAGTACATTATCCTGTAAGAGAAGAACATTGGAATGTGAAATATGTACACTAAATTTACACACATAAATACATATGTACACACATCTACACATATATATGCATACACACATATATTTAGATATAGCTATGTATGCATATATATGTTAAAGCCATTTTTTTCAAACACCTTATACAATATATCTTCGAGCCCTTTATCAGACATTGTTTATATGAGCACAACTGTACTTTTAAGTGTATTTATGTTGTGTTTAGAGCAACTTTTTTCTTCCCTTACCCTTTACGTGAACCCTTAAGTCACGCTAACCAGACAAGCTTAAATCGCAATTGCTCTTGAGGGAACGTGTTTACTTTCAACTTGTAATATGCACGCTATTTCCATTGTGCGCAAAAAGCTTAGAAAAACCTGATATAACTCGCTAGCCACTTTAAATCTAGCCTTAAAGGGACAGTCTACACCAGAATTGTTATTGTTTTAAAAGATAGATAATCCCTTTATTACCCATTCCCCAGTTTTGCATAACCAACACAGTTATAATAATATACTTTTAACCTCTGTGATTATCTTGTATCTAAGCCTCTGCAAACTGCCCCTTTATTTCAGTTCTTTTGACAGACTTGCAGTTTAGCCAATCAGTGCCTGCTCCCAGATAACTTCACGTGCACGAGCACAGTGTTATCTATATGAAATACGTGAACTAACACCCTCTAGTGGTGAAAAACTGTTAAAATGCATTCTGAAAAGAGGTGGCCTTCAAGGTCTAAGAAATTAGCATATGAACCTCATAGGTTAGGCTTTCAACTAAGAATACCAAGAGAACAAAGCAAAATTGATGATAAAAGTAAATTGGAAAATTGTTTAAAATTACATGCCCTATCTGAATCATGATAGTTTATTTTGGCCTAGACTGTCCCTTTAAATTGGTAAATGCTTATGACACACTCATTGTGCTCGTTTCATAATTGGTAAGTAAAGTGTTGAGCTCGAAAAGCTTTAACGCAATCCAAAATACCTCTTTAAAATGTAATGCTCATTTTCTCATTTATCGACAGCCAAAGTGAAATTAAACTCTGTTTCCTCCTGTAAAGATTTTTTACAAGAATGGCAGTAGAAACTGGAATCAGACAGAGATTTGTTCTTTAATAAACTTAATACATTTGCATAAACCAGATGCAAACTCTGCCAGGAGCAGATTGGTGTATTTTATGAAATCTGAAAGTGCAATTATAAAAACACAGCACCATATCTGCAGGCCTGCTAAAGCTGAACAATATTTGATAGCGTGCACTTATTTGCATATCTGTTGTCACAGGACGTACAGTCACGAAAATACATCTGCAATAAAAAAATGTTTCAGATTGTCCAGCACAATTTTATATAGTAACTAAAAAATGTTAAAGCTTTAGTGCCAGATTACAAGTGGAGCGCTAAATATTGCTTTCTAGAAAGCGATTTTTGCGCTCTACTGTGTAATATCAGCACACGCTAATGTGCACGGGCATTACAAGTTAAAAGCAAGCTTGCGTTTGCACTGCTGGGAAGCATTGCGCTCATGAGAGCGCGCTTCCATAGGGTCCAATGGGAACCACTTCAGAGATGGCATCAGAACTAAAGTACAGCGAAGGGGGTAAGTCGCACATCAATTGCAGCAATTGTAAATGTATAAATATACTGTATATATATATATATATATATATATATATATGCTGATATACATATATATTTATGTGTTAATATATGCATATACACATGTTAACACATATATATATATATATATATATATATATATATATTTAATCCAGTACTTTATAGATAAGAGAAAAAGGTAGAGCTATATGAGATACCATAACTAAAGTAGGGGATTTCAGCACTCAATTTTATAACCCATTTAATCTAATTTCTTAGAAATGTAAGACTGCAGAGCAGCACAAAATCCAAAAAATGAACTGCACATGCACAGACTTAACCACATGCAAACAGTTTATTGCAAAAAATTACTAACAAAAACAGCTAGAAATTACTTATCTCTAGAATACACCACTGCAGTGGATTGTAAATAAAGCATATCAAACATATTGGTAAGTCATCACAGATATATGAAAACATATGCAGCAAGCAAAGGTTGGAAACATGCAATTTATAAAATTTATAAATTCCTAACTGACAATTTGTACTTGAGTAAACATTCATAAAAGTTCCTCTATGATGAATAAAGAACAAAGTCCTTTTTACAGACCATATAAGTCCTTGATAGAGGAAATCAGATGTTTCAGTTAGTAGCAATTTGTATCAACTTTGTAATCCAACTGAATGAACCATTTTGCAAACATATGTTCAATGATTTATGTTAACCGAGGTAAAAGCGTCCTCTACTGTTAACTAAAACTTGAAACTTGTACAGCTTGATAGCAGATAAATCATCTCTCAGTGGTGAAAAACAGATATAATGAAAACAGACCTGTGTATAAGTATCGCAGCAACATCCGAGAAAGCAATAAACTGTTTGCATGTGGTTAAGTCTGTGCATGTGCAGTTCATTTTTTTGATTTTGTGCTGCTCTGCAGTCTTACATTTCTAAGAAATTAGATTAAATGGGTTATAAAATTGAGTGCTGAAATCCCCTACTTTAGTTATGGTATCTCATATAGCTCTACCTTTTTCTCTTATCTATAAAGTACTGGATTAAATAAAATTTTTGAGGGGTCTGCACCACGTCTGATTTCAGCTGACCCTGAGTCATTCGGTATACATATACATAACTTTACCAGAGAAAAAATTCCTGTGTCTTTGTATAAAGATAGGTTCTGGTTTTTTGTTTTTCTTCCACAATTTTTGAATATGTATATATATATATATATATATATATATATATATATATATATATATATATATATATATATATATATAACCAAATACATATATATTTACTGGGAACACACCTGCCTAGTGAAGTAGTTTTTTTATTAAAATTAGAAATTAGTAATAAATGTTACTTTTTTTTTTTTTTTTTTTTTTAAATACTAAAATGCTGTATATTTTAAGGGCATTTGGGGCACTTTTAGAAAATTAACCAGAGATTGGATCGCTGGTTAATTTTCTGAGCATTAATTGCTACCGTGAGCTTGCAATAGCAATAACCAGCCACTTGTAATGGCTGGCTAATTATCACGTGCCCGTAAACAGGCAAATTTGCCCTTTTGCAGACGCACAATAATTTAGCGCTCCACTTGTAATCTAGCTCTTAATGTTTTTTTTATTATATATATATACAGATATATATATATATATATATATATATATATATATATATATATATATATATATATATATATATATTTATATATATACACACACACACACACACACACATTTAATACTTCACAAATCAAACCTGAGTATATATTGTAGAAATAAATATATATTGTAGAAATAAAAATATATGATTTTGAATTTGTCTTTAGATGTTAAAAATGTAATTTAACCATTTTTGCCTGTTCAAAAAATGTGATTATACTTTATAAAATAAAGTATTTGTCTATATATAATTTCTGTAAGGTTGATTAAGTATTTAAAACTGTTTATTCTATTTTAATGTGAAATAAGTGTTTGATATAGTAAATTTGTTAAATATATAAGCCTAGGTGATCACTTTGATAGAGTTTTCATAGTTATGTTTTAATTTAAAGGGGAATTTTGTTGATCGGAAATATGATCTGGAGGAATGACCTGACCCACACATAGTCAAGTTGTCATTTCACCCCATCCCCAAAAAACACACTTCACACCTTGTATGGGATTGAAAAGGCCGCAGCTCATTTATTAACATAACCAATTAACATCATTAACATAAACTTCTTGACCAACCACAGTGCTTGCCCCCCTCTATTTATTCCACAAGCCCGCCCACCTCCGGGGAGGGGTTACCACCAATAAACCAACCCCCTGCTGCTCAAACAGGAAGTCCACTCCACCTCATTACAGGCGTAAGCCTCTACCAACCAGAGCAAGCACCCCGTCACAGCTGCGACAAGTTATGAAAACCCAAAGTTAGGGAGGGAGGGCGGGAGATGCTCCCACCGTGCTGCTCCAGCAAAAGTGACTCTCTACTTTCTGTTGGGGGCTTATAAACCCACTTTCCTGGCTTAGCCCCCTGTCCTCTATCTCACCTCATAACCTGCTTCCTAGTGGGGTCATTTAACCCTTCTTTCAATTGCTTTCTTCCAGGGTCATTCCTTGACCCCACATAGTCAAGTTGTCATTTCACCCCATCCCCAAAAAACACACTTCACACCTTGTATGGGATTGAAAAGGCCGCAGCTCATTTATTAAAGTGAAGGTAAAGTTATCCGGAATTTCAGCTAACCAACCATTTATCAATAGTACCTTAATGTATTTCCCAAGTTTTTTTTTTATTACTGTTATATTTAACGGTAAAAAAATATTTCACATTCCCTCACCGTTTGGCCGCCGACTCCTCCCAAGCCCTACTTCCCTGTTCTGACAGCTGTGACGTCTTGAGCGGTCCCACCCGCTCTCAACAGCGCGTTCATGTTTCTGAATTAAATTGCGCATGCGCTACACTCCAATGCTGCCGACCACGTATTAAGGGATTCCTACCTAAATCTAGAACGCATGCGCAAAATGGGAGAGCACGCAGTGTGGAATCCACAGAAATTTGTATTGCGCATGCGCTCTTGAATAAGTGGGCGGATGACGTCTAGTGACGGTCGCCTAATGGCCTACATTTCAATAGGAGAATTAAAAAACATGATCAATAGGTACAAAAAAAAATATATTTTCGGGTTGACTAAAAATATTTAATAAATTGCCTTAAAACTTGGTTTATACGCAGATCAGAAAAAAATGATGAATTAAACCTATATTTATTTGACTCCATAAACGGAATACTGGAAAGAGACTGAGGTAACTTTACCTTCACTTTAACATAACCAATTAACATCATTAACATAAACCTCTTGACCAATCACAGTGCTTGCCCCCTCTATTTATTCCACAAGTCCCACCTACCTCCAGGGGCTACCACCAATAAACCATCCCCCTGCTGCTCAAACAGGAAGTCCACTCCACCTCATTACAGGCGTAAGCCTCTATCAACCAGAGCAAGCACCCCACCACCACTCACCCCCCAGGTGAGAGCTTCCACCCAGAGCCAAGGCCTTTTCTATCCCTTCATTTAGGGTAAAATTGAATAGGTGCAAGCCCACCTCATTCAGGTGTACCCCATCCTTTAAATAAAAGCACCTACCCGACTCACCCTCAAACTCCACGTGCCTCAAGCCCACACCCCCGATTCGCCTGACAAAGCCACTCACCATTCTATTAATCTTCTGTCTGGAAGCCTCTAACCTCCCCACATCCCCGGACCTCCACACCAAACGGCTTTCAATTTCTGACCACACTATGACCAAACCAGGAAAGAGCTGCCGCAATCTATCCATCCCTCTCTTAATCTCGTCCACCAACTCCTTCTGGGACATGAAACCTAAATCGTTCCCCCCTAAGTGAACTACCAAAATCTGGGGAGGCGAAAACAACCTGGCATACTCTACCACCTTCCCCACCAATTGGCCTCACTTCATGCCCATAATTCCGAACCATTTTAATACAATTTTTTCCCTAGGCAATCCCAATTGACTTCCATCTTCCTTCACGGCAGCAGCTTTCCTGGCCTAATAAACATAAGAATGCCCGATCACCCAGCACCTCACTGGACCTGTCAAGAAAAATAAAGCTGTATAGGCTGCCACCCTCCCCAATTATGCCTCCATCCCCAGCCTAACATACCCCCGGTACCTTTCAGACTTCCATCTCCCAATCCCCAACACATCCAGTCCTAACCCCGCCGCCTCAGTTGCCGCCCCATTTCAAAATGAATGTGACCCAAATGCCGTAAACTCCATACCCAACACCTCCAGCGCTTTCCTGAAAACCGAGATAAACTGATATTGGGATAAGACCGAACCATCCTCGTGAATTAAAAAAGGACCACCCCTTACAGGGCGAAGACTGAGAAAAGATTGTACCACAGCTACCGGGCAACACCCCCCCCACTTCCCTCAATCTAATCAAACAACCCTTCCCCAACTTGGATCTTCTCAACCACACCTCCACCACCCCTTCCTTCACAACCACCTCTGCCATACTAAGGCCTCCTTCGTCCTTCCTGTTCTTTCCCACCAACTCAGACACTCTGAATGCCCCAAAAAATGCCAATACAAATGCCGTCTTGAAAAGCACCTCTTTGAATTTAGAGAAACTCAAACCCCTCAAACAGCCCGTCACTTTTTCCAACACTGCAAACGTCACAGGCCTCCTGCTATCCTTCCGCCCCTTACCTCGACAAAGACCCCTGATTGCCATTTTTACCACAAACACCTTTGTCAGATCCTCCCACCCCAACAACTGAAAAAAGAAGGCTAATGCCGCCATGCTTTTCTTTATCTCAGAGGGCGACAGCCCCTCCTCTCCCCACCATTTTACTCAGGCCAACAAAGCCCCCAACTTCTTCCTCCTGCCTACTGACCACAGTACACCTCCAACCCATTCATACCACTTCTTCCACACACAGACGTACGCCTTCCATGTGGTCGGTGCCAATGCTCCTTGCACCATACTGACTATTCCAGACCACCCAAGCTCCATAGGTCCCTCGGGCAGGCAACCTCTTCCTCCTCCACGTCTGGAGCCACCATGCAAAACCGGTCCCACTGAAAACGGGATGAAGAGTCAGCGATAACATTCAACTTGCCAGGAAAGTGGACCGCCCGGAAGCAGACATTGCAAACAAACACTCTCAGTAACTTAACCACCGGCAGTGAATTAGCCGTCAGTCTGTTAACGGCCATTACCACCCCCAAGTTGTCCGAATGAAAGCTGACCCTCTTGTCCTGCAAAATATGAGGCCATACCCGCAGTGCCACCACCAGCGGAAAGAGTTCCAAGAATGTTAAATTCCTTGTTAAGCCCGCCTCCCCCCAACTGGCAGGCCATGCCTCCATGCACCATTTACCCTGTAAATAAGCCCTGAATCCATGAGCCCCTGACGCATCTGTGAACAAACAAAATCCCCCGCAACCTCCCCGAATGCCTCCATCAACTGCTCGCACACCCCTGAACCAGCCGCTCCTACAAATAAGAAGTCATCCAAGTAGTGAACCAGCGATGATTTCCCGGACCACTTTTTTACCACCCATTCCACAAATGCACTAAACTTCTCGAAGTACGAGCAAGAGATGGAGCATCCCATTGGCAGACACAGGTCAACGAAAAACAATCCCTCGAAGTAGCAACCCAACAAATGGTGACACCTCGGGTGCTCCGGCAACAACCTAAATGCCGACTCCACGTTGGCCTTAGCTAACAAAGCCCCGGGGCCTGCCATCCTTACCAGCTCCACCGCCTAATCAAACGAAGCATAGTTCACCGAAACCAGTTCCAGATCAATAACGTTGTTGACCGACATCCCTTTAGGGTGCGAGAGGTGATGGATCATATGGAACTGCCCTGCCCCTTTTTTAGGTACCACCCCTAATGGAGAAATCTGCAACCCCCCCAATGGTGGACCCTCAAACGGCCCCGCCATTCTCCTCAAAGCCACCTATTTTAGCAATTTAACAAAGCCTGAACTAAAACCCGTCAACAATAGCTCAGCATCCCCCGCATACCCCTTCCTACTGGCGTAATCCCTTAGCCACGGAACCATCCTTTCTACCCTCACCGGGGTCACTGCTCGCATTACCCACTTCCCCTGCTCCCTGACCCCCCAATCGAAAGGACTGACTCCCTCGCAGAGGCGTCATGATCTCAAGCCAAATGCCCATATCCCTGTCGTCCCACCGCATCCCTGGCTGCACCGCCATCCTTTGCCTAAACCTCTTATCATAACGCCACCAAGCCATCCCACCATACATCCTATACGCGCTAGCAATTTCATTATAATAACAAAACAAGGACGACCCCTGTTCTGGAAACTTCTCACTTACCACACTCGTCAAAATGTGAAATGCCCTCGACCAGTTCCCAAACATCTTAGGCAGCTTCCTCCATCGTTTCTTCCTCTCCTCCTCCTCCTTCTTCCCCTTCTCCTTTTCATACTCCTTCACCTCCAGCACATTATCCAAAGGAAGTACCGATAAAATCTCCAAAAATTCTCTCTTCCAGATCTTCTCCCTCATCTCACTGGGAAGATGGATACCCAACGGCCCAATCGAGCATAGACATGGTCTCCTCAACGCATCCTCCGGTACCTTCAATGTCTCCCCTCCACAGCTCATTCCCACATTCCCCCCAGCCACCGTACTGCCCGATGGTGGGGCTATCACCTGCCCCTCTCCTCCTGGCTGCCCCCATGCTGCCGCTGGCGATCCCCCCAACCCTCTGGCCTTCTCCAAAGTTGCATTCATACTTTTCAACCCCGCTAACAACACCTCTCTTTCTCCAGTCAAAGCACCATCCACACTAGGAAGCAGACCAGTTGCCTCACCTGCCGACTGCCCTGCTGTTGCAGGTCCTTCTCTCCATCCTTCGTCCGCGACCCCTGTTGCTGTCCTAGTACTCCTGTTCTGGCTGGGGCCCCCAGGTCTCCTGGTCGTATCCCCTCTGTCTGATTCCAGAAAGCGCCTCGCCGGCCCCCTCCTGGCAGGGGACCTACCTCTGCCGTGCCTACTCCTGTCCCTGGACCTGTCCACCCTGGCCCATGTTGGCGATAGCACATCTAACCCTCCACTCCTCCTGCCCAATGGCGACCTGGACCTTCTGCGTCCTCTAGGCGAAACCTGCCCCCTATGGGGGGTACTTTCCCTCCCCGTCCCAGGTCCAGATCTTGCAGTCTGTGATGAAGAGGAGCCAGTAACATCCCTTCCCCTCTGCTCCCTAGTCCTCCTCTCCTCCCTGTGCCCAGCTCTGGGCTGAGCCGTTCTGGCGGCCTAGACGTCCTGGTCAGCCGTTCACTCCTCCTGCCTGCTGCCTCCCTTGGAATGGGACTCACCTCCTCCGGACCAGTGACTGCCTCTCCAGCCGTCAACAACCGCTCCTGTATCCAGCTGACCCCCTTTTGCCTGGCCACCTCCACCAGCTCAGCTAACAAGGCCTCCATCACAGGTAAGAGATAAGATGCTCCCACCGTGCTGCTCCAGCAAAAGTGACTGTCTCTACTTCCTGTTGGGGGCTTATAAACTCCCCTTCCTGGCTCAGCCCCCTGTCCTCTATCTCACCCCATGCCCTGCTTCCTAGTTGGGTAATTTAACCCTTCTTTCAATTGCTTTCTTCCATGGTTATTCCTTTAAATTATGTGACTCATAGTTTGAGTCGACAGCTGTACCTTTCATTACAAGAATTAAACATCTCATGTGTTCATTTGTAGACAGACAGGGTATGGAGATATTGCAACATTTCATGAATCAAAAAGTACTTTATCTACAAAATATATTTTCTAAACATGATTACAAGTGGAGTGCAAAAATATTAGTGCTATAGAGTGCTAACACAGCACAAGTTAATTCAATAGTGCTCTTATACTTGCACTCATATAACAAGTTGAAAGTAAAAAAATGTCACTTGTGTGAAAGCCTCAAGCACTAACATCTGGAGGTTGAATAGCATGGCCGCACTGAATCATGCTGATATCATAATCATATATATATATATATATAACATGGAAATGAACTGCACTCTCAGGGGTTGATTTAACAAGGGCCGAATGGGCTCACCAGAAACAGCAGTAAAGACCGCTGCTCCATAACTTGTCCACTGCCTCTGAGGCTGCGGTCTTTAATCCACCCGATCTTATACGATCAGGCTGATTGAAACCCCCTGCTAGGGACGATTGGCCGCGAATCTGCAGGGGGCGGCATTGCACAAGCAGTTCTGATGAACTGCTTTTTCAATGATAAATGCCGACAGCTGTCGGCATTCAGCGATGTCTGTCGGACAGCGTATCATGTCGGACAGTAGAGTGACCACATGTCCCGGACTGCCCGGGACAATCCCGCATTTTGCAGGTCTGTCCCTGGTCCCGGGCACCATCATTGCGGGACAATGCAGTGTCCCGGAATGGATGGCTGCCCTCCAATGCCGCCATGGCCATCTGTCAAACAGACTCTCTGACTCCGCCAGGGATTGACGCAGCGAAGCCAGGAGGGAGGCGGGCTGCCTGCGCAACTAGCGGGATGATGTCAGGTATGTTTCTGGAGGACACAGGACGGAGGAGAAGAACATCCTGGTGGCGGGCACCGCGCAATATCTAAGCTAGAGTGCACTGTGTAGAGCAGCACACAGAGCAGACTCAGCAGAGTAGCGTGTGCAGAGCAGATTCAGCAGACGAGTTATTATTATAGCAGACTCAGTCTCAGATGGGTAAGAATAGATTAGAACTACTAGACGTTGAAACTTTCATCATATGCACACATAGCATAGTTAAATTATACTAATTAATTAGTATATTCATGACATTTTTATTTTATCATCAACCATACAAAAAATATTTTTCATTATGATATACATTTTAAAAAATAATAGCAAAGGTGGTTTGATTCCCTGATGAGATGGGTGATGTGAAAAGTATGCCGCTCTAAGTAACTTTATGAAAGCAGGTGTACATTGTACATCACCTAAAGTCTAAAGTGGTGACCACAGTTTTTTTTTTTTTATTATTGGGGGGATTATTGGGGGGAGGGGGGGGTGTCCCTGAATGGCAGTTTGGAAATGTGGTCACCCTATCGGACAGACATTGGCAAATCTACCCCTCAAACTGGACTAGGTACACATCCTGTTACAAAACAAAATTATATAATATGCTGATTATAAAATTATATAATATGCTGATATCATAATCATATACAGGTATATATATTTAATATGGAAATGGACTGCACTCTCAAACTGGACAAGGTACACATCCTGTTACAAAATAAAATTATAAACACAATGCAACTAACTCTTCATTTTTTGCTTTTAGTCTCACTGTGTGCTTGCAAGAGAGTGCCATACTGTCTGTGTGTTGTTTTGTAATTTTCCCTATGGGCTTTGCACTCAAGCTTGTCAGGGGTTATCTGCCTGTGTTGCTGAGAGCTGTACAGCTATCTGTATGTATTTAGTGCTGTAGGTTTTACAGTGATGCAGGATATGTACCTAGTCCAGTTTGATATTGCAGTCTATTCCCATGTGTTGTATGTGTCTGGAAATTACAAAGGCCGGTGTCACCCTAGTTGGTTCTCAGTTTGTTTGATTAAAGCATGCATTGTGTGGCTGTAGGTTAGGTTAGCAGGAGTGAAGAGACCTTGACATTGTCCTGGGCTTAAACCATTTGGCCAAATGCAACTAGCTCTTTCATTTTTGCATTTACTCTCATTGTTTGCATGCAAGAGACTTCAAGTCTGTCTGAGTGTTGTGTTGATAATTTTGTTTTGTAAGTTTCCCTACAGGCTTTGCACCCATACTGGACAGGGGTTAACTGCCTGCGTTGCTGAGAGCTGTAAAGCTGTCTGTAAGTATTCATTACTAAGGGTTTTACAGTGATGTGTATCTAGTCCAGTTTGAGAGTGCTGTCCATTTCCATCTTTTGTATGTGTATTGGGAAATTACAAAGGCCTGTGAAACCCTTGTTGGTTCCAAGTTCTGTATGATTGAAAACACGCATTGTGTGGCTGTAGGTTAGGAACTCAGGAAGGAAGAGACCTTGATGTGGGATTAATCCGTTTGGCCAACTGCAACTAACTCTTCCGTTTTTTGCTTTTACTCTCACTGTGTGCTTACAAGAGAGTGCCAGATTGGCTGTGTATTGTGTTGGTAATTTTCCTTTGTAATTTTCACTATGGGCTTTGAACTCAGGCTAGTCAGGGGTTAACTGCCTGTGTTACTGAGAGCTTTACAGCTGTCTGTAAGTATTCAGGGCTGTGGGCTCTACAGTGACACAGGATGTGTACCTAGTCCAGTTAAGAGTGCTGTCCATGTTTATGTTTTGTGTATGTATTGAAAAATTACAAAGGCCTATGCAACCCTTGTTGTTTCCCAGTTTCTCTTATTGAAAACATGCATTGTGTAGCTGTAGGTTAGGGACTCAGGAGGGAAAAGACCTTGACGTGGTCCTGGGCCTAAACCATTTGGCCAAATGCAATGAACTCTTCCATTTTTGCTTTTACTCTCACTGTGTGCTTCCAAGAGAGTGCCAGACTGTCTGTGTGTTGATAATTTTGTCTTGTATTTTTTTCCATGGGCTTTGCACCCAGGCTCGTCAGTGTTGATGAGAGCTGTCTGTAAGTATTCAGGGCTGTTGGTTTTACAGTGATGCAGAATGTGTACCTAGTCCAGTTGAAGAATGCAGTCTATTTTCATGTTTTGTATGTGTCTTGGGAAATTAAAAATGCCTGTGACACCCTTGTTGGTTCTCAATTTGCTTGATTGAAAGCATGCATTGTGGGGCTGTAGGTAAGGTATCATACACTGCCAAATGCTAGAGAAACCGTTGTAACAATGTACTGTATATAAGAAATATATGTAGGAATGATAGGGACATAATTATTACAAAATTCCACCCAGTTAACCCTTACAATTAATCTACTTTTTATTCTAGAAAAGACGGAAAATGTAAGATTTACATAACTCATCTATATATATTAGAGAGGTGGTAAAGGAACAAGAAATGTAATAATGAAATCATTCACAGGAGTAAGCGATTCCAGTTTTTGGAATATCACATATTACAGGGTCGTGACGGTATAACTATACCATAAGCATTTTAGCCTGTAACGAAAAACGTCCATTCTGCACTCAAAAAAATAAGTGCAGGATTTTCCATAGCGCCGTATTACAGGTTGTACGGTCCGGCTAAAATGCATTATAGCCTATACTGACACGATCCATTCCGCAATATGAGACCAGTAGTTATGGATTTTGTAAAACAAAAATGTTTCACAAAACGTATAACTAAAATGTTACAAAGTACACTAACACCCATAAACTACCTATTAACCCCTAAACCACCACCCTCCCGCATCGCAAATACTTATTAAATTTATTAACCCCTAATCCTCCGTCCACCCACATCGCCAACACTATATAAACCTATTAAACCCTAAACCGCCGGCCCCCCACATCACCAACACTATAATAAAGTATTAACCCCTAAACCTCCAGCCCCCACATCGTAAATAATACATTAAACCTATTAACCCCTAAACCGCCAGCCCCCACATTGTAACTAATAAAATAAACCTATTAACCCCTAAACCGTCTGCCCATCACATCGCAAAAAACTAAATGAAACTGTTAAACCCTAAACCTAACACCCCCTAACTTTAAATTAAAAGTTACAATATAACTATCTTAAAATAAATATAAACTTACCTCTGAAATAAAAAAAAATCCTTAAATTAACCAAACATAACTTTTCTAATAAAATAAAATAAACTACCAATTAAAAATCCTAAATTGCATGATTCAAAAAACAAAGAAAAAACCCCCCCTAAATTACAAATTTAAATAAAGCTAATACTACAAAAAAAAATAATCTAACATTACAAAAAAAATGCTAAAATTATGAAAAATAAAAAACGAAATTATCCAATCTAATAGCCCTATAAAAACCAAAATTTAGCTCTTTTACTGCC
Source organism: Bombina bombina (assembly GCF_027579735.1). Lineage (NCBI taxonomy): Eukaryota > Metazoa > Chordata > Amphibia > Anura > Bombinatoridae > Bombina > Bombina bombina. The sequence goes on along the minus strand of NC_069499.1, from coordinate 989,168,959 downwards.
CATCAAAACCCTAATCTAAAAAAAAAACACCCCAAAAAATTAAAAAAACAAAACAAAACACTAACCCCAGAAAATCTACAGTTCCTGAAGTCCGGACATCCATCTTCATCCAGGCGGCAAGAAATCTTCTTCCAGACGGCAAAATCTTGATTTATCATAGGGGGCATCTTCTTTCTTCATCCCGGTGTCATGGAGCTGTGGAGACGCGGAGCTGTGGAGGCGAGGAGCATCTTTGTTGGCGGGGTGGACATCCAGCGTGGAGGATCCTCTTCATACTGTCATCACCGTACACTGAAGCTTGAATGCAAGGGGGTACCTTGCATTTCTATTGGCTGAAATTTTCAAATCAGCCAATAGGATGAGAGCTACTGAAATCATATTAGCTGATTTAAACAGCCAATAGGATTTTAATGCCCATACAAATGCCCCTTTAGGGGCAATGGGTAGCTTAGGTTTTATTTAGACTTAAGTTTTTTATTTTGGGGGGTTGGTTGGGTGGGGGGGGGGATTTTACTGTTTGGGGGACTTTGTAATTTATTGTAGGTAAAAGAGCTGTTTAACTTAGGGCAATGCCCTACAACAGGTCATTTTAAGGGCTATTGGTAGTTTATTGTTAGGTAGGGGGTGTTTTTATTTTGGGGGTCTTTTTTTATTTTTATAGGGTTATTAGATTAGGTGTAAATTTTATTATTTTGGATAATTTTGTTTATTAATTTTTGTAATCTTAGGTTTTTTTATTTTTTGTAATTTTAGTGTTTATTATTTTTTGTAATGTTAATTTTTGATTTTTTTCGTAGTGTTAGGATTATTTAATATTGTAATGTTAGGTTTTTTTATTTTTCGTTTATTTTATTTATTTAAAATAGTACTGTTAGTTTAATTTATAGTTTAAACTTAGTTTTTTTTCACAGGTAAGTTTTTATTTAATTAAAGATAGTTATATTGTAAGTTTAATTTAAAGTTAGGGGGTGTTTAGGGGTTAATATTTGAATTTAGTGTGTTGAGATGTGGGGGGGCGGTGGTTTAGGGGTTAATATGTTTAGTTTAGTCTTTGCAATGTGGGGTGCCGGCGTTTTAGGAGTTAATAGATTTAGTTTATTAGTAACGATGTGGGGGGCCAGCGGTTTAGAGGTTAATAGATTTAGTTTATTGGTACCGATGTGGGGGGGGGGGGTGACGGTTTAGGGGTTAATAGCTTTAATTAGTGTTGGCGATGTTGGAGGCAGTGATTTAGAGGTTAATAGCTTTAATTAGTGTCGGCGATGTCGGGGCGGTGGTTTAGGGGTTAATCATTTTATTTAATATCAGCAATGTTGGGGGCAGCGGATTAGGGGTGTTTAGACTAAGGTTTATGTTAGGGTGTTAGGTTTAAATGTAATTTTCTTTTCCCCATAGACATCAATGGAGTTGCGTTTCGGCGCTCTCCATTCCGCGATCGCAGGTGTTAGGTTTTTTTTACACTTTCTCCCTATTGATGTCTATGGGGGAAAGCGTGCACTCAGCATTTGGCTTTTGTGCTGTATGGAGCTTATCGCACCATAACGCACAGCACAAGGAGGTTTTTCAGTAACTTGTTATGGCAGCACTATGGAAAGTGTGATACCACTCATTTTTTTGCGTTTTTTGCCCACCTGGTATAGCACAACACTCGTAATCTAGGTGAATAAGAGCCATAACTACGAAGGAAGCGGTACCTTGTTCCAGAAATCAGGATCATGCCGATAACCAGCATGCTGCAGATTACAGGAGGTATTAATATATGTTTGATACAAAGTTGCAGGAGACTGAGCGACAAACTTGTGAGTAGAGATTAATTCCTGAGAGGAACAAGAAAGTAGATCCGGCCGTATATATATATATATATATATATATATATATATACCTTTGTTTTTGGTAGAATGCAGACTTTAACACTCATTATCTGCTGGAGCATGCCTAGAAGCAAATAAGCAGCTGTAAACTCAGTTGAAATACAATGCCTGTGTTTCTGATGCTAAACACTGATAAGGGGGATGGATCCGACTACTCCAGACAGCATGGCTATGTAACTAATTTTACTTATTTTTGAAAATATTTTAAAATACTTGCCAGCAATTTTTATGCAAACTATTTTTACTTAATTAACCCTTTTATGATATGCACAGATCTCAACATGTTTTATGATGACCGCAAAGAGACGCAATATAACACGTATCGCTTGCGCACAAGAGTTAATGCACCACTCATAATCTAGCCCATAATATGAGATCACAATATCACTCATATGATTTCAGAAAGTTTTTGGAATCACTTCAATCATAAGACCGTATAAAAAATAAGTAAACGTAGTAGTAGTACTAATTTTAAATGACAAGAGTATTGCAGAGCAATTGTTTTTAGACAAATGTTTTGTAAGGTAAGGATTGATTTTACCCCTTATATAATGCACGCCACTGCCAGAATTCTAAGCAGGTGCAGTGTTTGAATCTAGGTGAACTGGGCCAGCTCAGCATATTTATGTATGCCTTTGAAGCAGTATTATTTGATCTAATCTTCAAACTTATTTTTTTTTTTTTTTTTTTTTTTTTAATTCTTAAAGCATTTGCTACCATGTAGAACTATATTATACCCATATGGAAAATGCAGCAGCATTCTCTGACAGGTAAGAGGTAAAATCAAAGATATACTTAAAAAAATTAATCATTTAAGTCTATTAAAACCACTTGGGATTTAGAAATTTTTAAATTCCTGCATTTGTAAGTTTTCTATAAGAAATAAAAGTGATAATCCTATGTCCTTCCTCCCACACCAAAATGAATGCTTGATTAATCTGCAGGAGTGCCAATTGTAGCAAACTCCAGATAAGAGGCTTTTAGTGGAAATGTCTGATTCAGTGGTAAATTTAGCATTGCTGATGTTTTCGTTTGCTAAACACAGTAAAGTTTTAAATTAAGTTTTCATAATTTTTTTACTAGTCTGCACAGTTTCTGGGCCACCTATTAAAATGCATAAAGTCTATCTATCTATCTATCTATCTATCTATCTATCATCTATCTATCTATCTATCTATCTATCTATCTATCTATCTGTCTGTCTGTCTCTCTGCCTGTCTCTCTGTCTGCCTCTCTTGCTAAGCCACTTCACACTTAGATAATCCTGTGTACTGTCTTTTTTTTGGTTTCTGGATGTCACATTTAGGGCTATATTACGAGTGGAGCACTAACAGTTATGCGCAAGTGATAAGGGGTTTACCGCGGGTGTTTGCACGTGTAGGGTTTTTTGCTTATATTACATGTTGAAAGTAAACACTATCACTTGAGCGCAAATTTAGGTTAACACGCGTCAGGTTAGCATGTCCTCAGAGCTCTGTTTATCTGTTTTGCAAAACAAAACAGTGTCATAAAACACATAAAAAATACATTACAAAGTACACATACGTTCATAATAACACTATCTAAGATAAATTATTTAAAAACAAATATTGCACAAAAAAGTTATAAGGGTTCAAAGGCCTTTAACATAGACATTTAAACATATACATGTATAAAGATGTATAAATATGTATATAAGTATATTTGTGTACATATGTATTTATATGTGTATATATGTATTTATACAATATTCATATCAGTAGCGGACCTACTTAACAGAGGGCCCTAGTGCAAAATGATTTAGGCCCCGCCAAAAGTAACTCTGTAGTAAGGAATAGTAATAATATTCATGCTGCTCTGTATAATGATTTTAAGAATAGATAGATGGACCTGCAACCTGCACTAATAAAAGTCTTCAATGCAATAGAATTGTACATATTCTGCACATGTCTATCCATCTATCCCTCTATCCATCTATTTCCCTCTCTCTATTCTTATCCCTCTATCCCTAATCCCTATCCCTCCTATCCCTATCCCTATCCCTCTATTCATCTATCCCTCTATCCATCTTTACCTCTCCCACTATCCCTCTCGCTTTATCCTTATCCCTCTATCCCTATTCCTATATCCCTAATCCCTATCCCTCTATCCCTATCCCTCTATTCCTATCCCTCTATCTTTATTTTTCTGCAGTTTAGGATCCCCCTAACCCTCCAACCTCCCTGATCCCCCCTCATACAGCCCTTTAACCCTCCCCCCTCTAACTATTGTCACCATCTTAGGTACTGGCAGCTGTCTGCCAGTACCTATAAACCCCCTTTTTTTATATAGTGTAGTGGTCCCACCACCTCCCCCCCTCCCATGATCACCATTTAGTACCGCACCCCCAAACCCCTTATTTGTAGTGTAGCTGCCCCATCCCTCCCTGTCCCTTTTTTTCTGTAGCAACCCCTTTTCTGTAGTGTAGCTGCCCCATCCCTCCCTGTCTCTTTTTTCTGTAGCAACCCCTTTTCTAAAGTGTAGCTGCCCATCCCCCCCTGTCTCTTTTTTTATGTAGCAGCCCCTTTTCTGTAGTGTAGCTACCTCATCCCTCCCTCTCCCTTTTTTTGTAGCAACCCCTTTTCTGTAGTGTAGCTTCCCCATCCCTCCATGACCTTTTTTTGTGTTTAGCAACCCCTTTTCTGTAGTGTAGCTGCCCCATCCCTCCCTGTCTCTTTTTTTATGTAGCAGCCCCTTTTCTGTAGTGTAGCTACCTCATCCCTCCCTCTCCCTTTTTTGTGTAGCAACCCCTTCTCTGTAGTGTAGCTGCCCCATCCCTCCATGACCCTTTTTTTCTGTAGCAACCCCTTTTCAGTAGTGTAGCAGCCCCATCCCTCCATGGCCCCTTTTTTCTGTAGCAACCGCTTTTCTGTAGTGTAGCTTCCCCTTCCCTCCCTGTCACATTTTGTTATGTAGCGACCCCTTTTCTGTAGTGTAGCTGCCCCATCCCTCCATGACCCTTTTTTGTGTAGCAACCCCTTTTCTGTAGTGTAGCTGCCCCATCCCTCCATGACCCTTTTTTGTGTTTAGCAACCCCTTTTCTGTAGTGTAGCTGCCCCATCCCTCGCTGTCCCTTTTTTTCTGTAGCAACCCCTTTTCTATAGTGTAGCTGCCCCATCCCTCCATGCCCCTTTTTTTTCTGTAGCAACCCCTTTTCTGTAGTGTAGCTGCCCCATCCCTCCATGGCCCTTTTTTTCTGTAGCAACCCCTTTTCTGTAGTGTAGCTTCCCCTTCCCTCCCTGTCCCATTTTGTTATGTAGAGACCCCTTTTCTGTAGTGTAGCTGCTCCATCCCTCCCTGTCCCTTTTTTTCTGTAGCAACCCCTTTTCTGTAGTGTAGCTGCCGCATCCCTCCCTGTCCTTTTTTTCTGTAGCAACCCCTTTTCTGTAGTATAGCTGTCCATCCCCCCATCCCTTTTTTCCGTAGCAACCCCTTTTCTGTAGTGTAGCTGCCCCATCCATCCCTGTCCCTTTTTTCTGTAGCATCCCCTTTTGTGTAGTGTAGCTGCCCCATCCCTTCCTGTCCCTTTTTGTTTTTCTGTAGCAACCCCTTTTCTTTAGTGTAGCTGCCCATCCCTCCATGTTCCTTTTTTTTTCTAAAGCACACCCTTTTCTGTAGTGTAGCTGCCCCATCCCTCCCTGTCCCTTTTTTTCTGTAGCAACCCCTTTTCTATAGTGTATCTGCCCCATCACTCCCTGTCCTTTTTTTGTGTAGCAACCCCTTTTCTGTAGTGTAGCTGTCCCATCACTCCCTGTCCCATTTTTTCAGTAGCAACCCCTTTTCTGTGGTGTAGCTACCCCATCCCTCCCTTTCTCTTTTTGTCTGTAGCAACCCCTTTTCTGTTTTGTAGCTGCCCCATCCCTCCCTGTCCCTTTTTTATGTAGCAACCCCTTTTTCTGAAGTGTAGCTGCCCCATGACTCCCTGTCCCTTTTTTTCTGTAACAATCCTTTTTCTGTATTGTAGCTGCCCCATCCCTCCCTGTCCCTTTTTTTCTGTAGTGTAGCTGCCTCATCCCTCCCTGTCCCTTTATTTTTTCTTTAGCAACCCCTTTTCTGTAGTGTAGCTGCCCCATCCCTCCCTGTCCCTTTATTTTTTCTACAGCAACCCCTTTTCTGTAGTGCAAATGCCCTATCCCTCCCTTTCCCTTATTGTTTTTCCTGTAGTGTAACCTTTTCTGTAGTGTAGCTGCCCCATCTCTCCCTGTACACGGACCATTTTCTGCAGTGGCCCCCGTCGGACCTGCCCCCATCATGTCCCACCATGCCCGCTCCCGCCTGGCCTTGCCCCCGTCATGCCTGGCTGTCAGGCCCCTTTACCCCCACCATTCTCTACGCTACACGCCAGGTGTGTTTGTCTAAGGCCAGGAGTATTTGTCCTCGCGCAGTCTCTACTGCGCATGACAGCTTCAGACAAACACACTTGGCCTTTTATAATATAGGATATATACATATTTCAGATATTTCAGATATACTTCTATGTGAAGAACATTGGAATGTGAAATATTCATATTTTCATGCCGGTTTAGCACACTTGAGAATATGTGATTGGGTTGGCGCATGAGCGTTAACTTTTTATTTTGACTTGTAATACGAGCACAACCTGATGTGCGCAAAAAATGTACTTCTAACGCAGTTAACGTTCAAGTTGGAGCTTTAAATAATGATCCAATTGTAATCTGGCCCTTAATTAGTATAATTTTGTTTTTGAGTTTATAGAATAGTAGCCCCAAAGTGGAGCAAAAGTAAACTGTTGTAGGTTGCCAAAAGCACAGTGCAGCAAATAAAATAGGATAATGCACAGTTATTCACGCAGCAAAAGGTTAAAGTGTTGCAAGTTCCAATAAGCACAGTTTGTGAAAACTAGCAGAGTAATAAACCGGTATTCAAGTAAATGGCCTGATGATCTAAGATTCTCCTGCTTGTAGTAGGTTTGCTGGCTGGCCTCCCCAAAAATACTGGACAATCTGTCAGCGACTGGACATAATGAGAGGTGGAGCCATACAATGCCCTCCTAAAAGCTCTAGTTTAGCCCCACTCTTTATCCCACAATGTATATTTTGTAGTGATTTTTCCACGTTACTTTCAGAAACCTACAAATAAATTATTTGACCTCTTTGTCTGCCAGTACCATATGTAGCCAGAAGTGATTTGACCTCATTGACTGCCCCTCACTTCTTTCTGCCCTATATTTGTAATGCATTTAGGCATATGAGGCCTTTTATATTTTGCTAACACTCAGGGACTGTACATTTAAGTGTTTAGTATTTTTGTGAAGATTTTACTGGACAGCCTGCTAAAATACAGGACTGTCCGGTTCAATACTGGACACCTGGCAACCCTAACTTGGCTGAACTCACTGAACACTCAAAGAAAAAGGACGGATTTCTGCAGCACTGCAAGATCTCTCTCATTTCTGTATCTAAAGAAGATAAAAGCGCAGTGCTGTATAGCACTGCTACATATAAGAGTTTTGTTACAATTTAAGCATTGTATTTTTTTTATTTTTTTTATTGAGGTTTTATAGCATTTTTGACAAATTGGAATAGACATTCCACAGTAAAATATTACACAAAACAGTATACAATACCAAATGGATAATATCTTAATAAAAAACAGATGTAACTGAGAAAAAGGAGAAGAGGAAAAATATAAAAAAAAACTCAGATTTTATATAATTTGGATTGATCTCCCATTTCTTAAAGGGTCACTCATGGACCCATGTTTGAAGCTAACATTAGCATATAAAAGAGGAACAACAGCACCAAGCTTTCTACAGTAATTATTGAAAACATTTCTCTTTGTGGGGGAATTTAGACCTTTAGGGGTAGATTACTAGTGGAGCAGTAATTATCGCGTATTACAAGTTGAAAGTAAAATATTTTACGTCCGCAGGCTAACCCAACATACACAAAAAGCTAAACTTACAATATAGCGATTGTGTTAACGTATTTTCCATAGGGCCTATTTATCAAGCTCCATATGGACCGCTGCTCCATAACCTGTCCGCCTGCTCTGAGGCGGCGAACAGACATCACCGGAAATCAACCCAATCCAATACGATCGGGTTGATTGACAACCCCTGCTAGGTATAGTTATATACAGATATAAATAGAAATATCTATTTAAAATTACTTAGAACATATGCCCCTTTGTGAAGAACATTGGGATATTAAATATTTACAGTACATACATTATTAAACACTCTATTAAACATTTATATTGCATATATATGATTTTACATGTTTTCAGCTACTTAACTGCAAATTCCCTTTTTTTATATACAGATGGCCCTCGTTTTACAACGGTTCAATTTACACTGTTTCAGAATAACAACCTTTTTTTCCAGTCATGTGACTGCTATTGAAAAGCATTGAGAAGCAGTGCATTTATTAAAATAGCCAGTAGGTGGAACTGTCCGTTTGTGTTGCAGCAAAGCCAAGCAAGCTGAAATTAATCAGTTTAACCAGACCTGAGCTATCGAGCAGATTTCAAAGGAACAAGATCTTCCTGTCTATAAATCAGTCCAGATTGGAATGCATAGAAATAACTGTTTGCAGAAAAATGCAGGTGAAGTCTGTGTTGTGTGATTATTTTATTAGGTTTATAATGCTGTTTAGCAAATGTTTTTGTTCATTTAACTTAGTTTAATTATATATTCTGTGATGTGTGATTATTTTATTAGGTTTATAATGCTGTTTAGCATTTAAAGTGTTCATTTCAAAGCTTTAAAAACAATGTATTAGGTGTTACTTATGACAATTTTGAGAAGGGCCTGGAACCTATCTCCCTCACTTCCCATTGACTTACATTATAAACTGGGTTTCAATTTACAACGGTTTCGATTTACAACCATTCCTTCTGGAATCTAACCCCAGCGTAAACTGAGGGCTACCTGTATATATATACAGTGGGGCGAAAAAGTATTTAGTCAGCCACCAATTGTGCAAGTTCTCCCACTTAAGAAGATGAGAGAGGGCTATAATTTTCATCATAGGTATACCTCAACTATGAGAGGCAAAATGTTGAAACAAATCCAGACAATCACATTGTCTGATTTGGAAAGAATTTATTTGCATATTATGGTGGAAAATAAGTATTTGGTCAATATCAAAAGTTCATCTCAATACTTTGTTATATATCCTTTGTTGGCAATGACAGAGGTCAAACGATTTCTGTAAGTCTTCACAAGGTTGTCACACACTGTTGCTGGTATGATGGCCCATTCCTGCATGCAGATCTCCTCTAGAGCAGTGGTGTTTTGGGGCTGTTGCGGGGCAACACAGACTTTCAACTCCCTCCAAAGGTTTTCTATGGGGTTGAGATCTGGAGACTGGCTAGGCCACTCCAGGACCTTGAAATGCTTCTTACGAAGCCACTCCTTCATTGCCCGGGCGGTGTGTTTGGGATCATTGTCATCCTGAAACACCCAGCCACGTTTCATCTTCAATGCCCTTGCTGATGGAAGGAGGTTTGCACTCAAAATCTCATGATACATGGCCCCATTCATTATTTCATGTATATGGATCAGTCATCCTGTTCCCTTTGCAGAGAAACAGCCACAAAGCATGATGTTGCCATCCCCATGCTTCACAGTAGGTATGGTGTTCTTTGGTTGCAACTCAGAATTCTCTCTCCTTCAAACACGATGAGTTGTGTTTCTACCAAACAGTTCTACTTTGGTTTCATCTGACCATATGACATTCTCCCAATCCACTTCTGGATCATCCAAATGCTCTCTAGCATATTTCAGATGGCCCCGGACATGTACTGGCTTAAGCAGGGGGACACATCTGGCACTGCAGGATCTGAGTCCCTGGCGGCGTAATGTGTTACTGATGATAGCCTTTGTTACGTTAGTCCCAGCTCTCTGCAGGTCATTGACTAGGTCCCTGTGTGGTTCTGGGATGTTTGCTCACCATTCTTGTGATCATTTTGACCTCACGGGGTGAGATCTTGCGTGGAGCCCCAGATCGAGGGAGATTATCAGTGTTCTTGTATGTCTTCCATTACCTAATTATTGCTCTCACAGTTGATTTCTTCAGACCAAGCTGATTGCCTATTGCAGATTCAGTCTTCCCAGCCTGGTGCAGGTCTACAATTTTGTTTCTGGTGTCCTTCGACAGCTCTTTGGTCTTCACCATAGTGGAGTTTGGAGTGTGACTGTTTGAGGTTGTGGACAGGTGTCTTTTATACTGATAACAAGTTGAAACAGGTGCCATTAATACAGGTAATGAGTGGAGGACAGAGGAGCCTCTTAAAGAAGAAGATACAGGTCTGTGAGAGCCAGAAAAATTGCTTGTTTGTAAGTTACCAAATACTTATTTTCCACCATAATATGCAAATATTTTTTTTCCAAATCAGACAATGTGATTGTCTGGATTTGTTTCCACATTTTGTCTCTCATAGTTGAGGTATACCCATGATGAAAATTACAGGCCTCTCTCATCTTCTTAAGTAGGAGAACTTGCACAATTGTTGGCTGACTAAATACTTTTTTACCCCATTGTATGTATCTATATATTAAAAAGTACATGTGGAGAACATAGGGATGTAAAATATGCATACCTCGCATTGGAGTTGCAACCTATGACTAACGTGGTTGGGCTAGTGCACATAAAGAATTATTATACATACTGTTACAATATATATATATATATATATATAAATATATATATAAACATATATTCTATGGATTATTTAGAATATTTTACTGTAATTTTAATAGAATGTTTTTTGTTTTTTTTTATCTTTCTTAACAAAGTCGATCGCAGGCAAAAAGGCAATTTTTTTTTCAATGTTTCGAATATCAGGGCCCCCGAGACGAAATGCACTCCAGGATTCTCTTACTATGGCCATAAATATATATATATATATAACAACACCAACAATCTGCGCACCCAGTAAAGCTGAGAGAAGCAAACGATGGTAAGCAGTGAAATACCTGTTTATTGTTTAGCACAAACAAATGCTCAATATAATAGGTAAATATCCATACAATGCCAAAACAGGTAAAAAAGGCATAAGTGATAAGTGACAGGCAAAATTAGGCAGGAAAAATTAGGTCAGGCGCGTTTCCTATGTCATAAGCATGTTTTTCCTCAGTGACCATACTTAATACCCACAACACACTGCTTTATAAACCCTTAAGCCGGACACTCCCAATAAATGGCTGTCCAATCAAAAGCCAATCTTTTACAAAAGCAGTGTGCAGAGGGCAAAGTGAAGGGGGGAAAAGAATTATAAAGAAGAAAAAGAAAAAAAAAGTAAATAAAAAGAAAGAACATTATTAATACACATTAACAGACCAAGTTAAACACATAAGTAAACACATAGGTGAACTGACATCACAATGTACTAATTCAATTATACTTGATCAGTGTAAAGTCATTTTTTATAAAAATAAAAAATAACAAATATAAGCAATAATGCTAAGGATGTAAAGAGACATTGTTTCAAAAAACAATTCAAAAAGAGGAAAAAATAACTTATTGATCTACATATAGCTTCACATCCCATTCTGAATTTAACCCATCTGGCATTCTAGTATCCAACTGAAAAATCCAATAAACTTCTCTTTTACTGAGAGTTATACCTCTATTACCACCTCTTGGGTGCCTTGGAATCAGTTGGATCGCTTGGAATGTCAGCAGGGAGCTGTCAGAATTATGTTGTTGCTTGAAGTGCAGGGAGATGGGAGTTGTGGACTCAGGATCTTCAATTGAACGTAAGTGCTCAAGAAAGCGATCTTTAAGGGCACGTGTCGTTTGTCCTACATACTGCCTGAAACAGCCCCTGCAGGTCAAAAGATATATGACATAGCAAGAGTTGCAAGTCATATGCTCCCGAATTTCAAAGTGTTTTTGATTCTTGGTAGATACAAAACTTGTACCAAAAGAAGCATAGGAGCAGGATTTACATCTTCTGCTCCCAGACTTGAAGAATCCTGGCTTGATAGAGAGCCAATTTTTGTTAGACTCGCTTTCTTGAGCACTTACGTTCAATTGAAGATCCTGAGTCCACAACTCCCATCTCCCTGCATTTCAAACAACATAATTCTGACAGCTCCCTGCTGACATTCCAAGCGATCCAACTGATTCCAAGGCACCCAAGAGGTGGTAATAGAGGTATAACTCTCAGTAAAAGAGAAGTTTATTGGATTTTTCAGTTGGATACTAGAATGCCAGATGGGTTAAATTCAGAATGGGATGTGAAGTTATATGTAGATCAATAAGTTATTTTTTCCTCTTTTTGAATTGTTTTTTGAAACAATGTGTCTTTACATCCTTAGCATTATTGCTTATATTTGTTATTTTTTATTTTTTATTTTTATAAAAAATGACTTTACACTGATCAAGTATAATTGAATTAGTACATTGTGATGTCAGTTCACCTATGTGTTTACTTATGTGTTTAACTTGGTCTGTTAATGTGTATTAATAATGTTCTTTCTTTTCTTTTTTTTCTTTTTCTTCTTTATAATTCTTTTTCCCCCTTCACTTTGCCCTCTGCACACTGCTTTTGTAACAGATTGGCTTTTGATTGGACAGCCATTTATTGGGAGTGTCCGGCTTAAGGGTTTATAAAGCAGTGTGTTGTGGGTATTAAGTATGGTCACTGAGGAAAAATATGCTTATGACATAGGAAACGCGCCTGACCTAATTTTTCCTGCCTAATTTTGCCTGTCACTTACCACATATGCCTTTTTTTACCTGTTTTGGTATTGTATGGATATTTACCTATTATATTGAGCATTTGCTTGTGCTAAACAATAAACAGGTATTTCACTGCTTACCATCGTTTGCTTCTCTCAGCTTTACTGGGTGCGCAGATTGTTGGTGTTGTTCTATTAATTGAGCATGGATGGAAGCGCTCTTTTCTCCGCACCAGGACAGCTGAGTATTCTGAGAACACGTCACCACTACGTCAAGGGGGTGTGTCTGACTACGTGAAGTGCACTGATCGTCGGGGACTTTACTCACAGTTAGTGTTTGAATCTTTGAGCGCTTCCCGGTTGCTGCATACATTATATATATATATATATATATATATATATATATATATATATATATATATATATATATATATATATATACTAGTCCTAAAGCCCATGTACACGGGCCATTTTTTACAATACAGCAGTTCCACCCCTTGCTCTCTCTCTCTATTCCCCCTCTCTTTTGCTCTCTCCCCCTCTCTTTTGCTCTCTCTCTCTCCCCCTCTCTTCTGCTCTCCCTCTCCCCCTCCCCCTCTCTTCTGCTCTCTCTCTCCCCCTCTCTTTATTTTGCTCTCTCCCCCCTCTCTTTTGCTCTCTCTCTTTCCCTCTCTTTTGTGCTCTCTCTCTCCCACTCTTTATGCTCTCTCTCCCCCTCTCTTTTGCGCTCTCTCTCTCCCACTCTTTATGCTCTCTCCCCCTCTCTTCTGCTCTATCTCTCCCCCTCTCTCTATTTTGCTCTCTCTCCACCCACCTCTCTTTTGCTCTCTCTCTCTCCCACTCTTTATGCTCTCTCTCCCCCTCTCTTTTGCGCTCTCTCTCTCTCACTCTTTATGCTCTCTCTCCCCCTTTCTTCTGCTCTCTCTCTCCCCTCTCTTTATTTTGTTCTCTCTCTCCCCCCTCTCTTTTGCTCTCTATCTTTCCCTTTATTTTGTGCTCTCTCTCTCCCACTCTTTATGCTCTCTCTCCCCCTCTCTTTTGCGCTCTCTCTCTCCCACTCTTTATACTCTCTCCCCCTCTCTTCTGCTCTCTCTCTCCGTCTCTCTCTATTTTGCTCTCTCTCCCCCCCTCTCTTTTGCTCTCTCTCTCTCCCCCTCTCTTTTGCGCGCTCTCACTCCCACTCTTCTGCTCTCTCTCCCCCTCTCTTCTGCTCTCTCTCTCCCCTCTCTCTATTTTGCTCTCTCTCTCTCCCTCTATTTTGTGCTCTCTCTTCCACTCTCTTTTGCGCTCTCCCCCTCTCTTTTGCTCTCTCCCCCCCCCTCTCTTTTGCTCTCTCTCCACCCCCCCTCTCTTTTTCTCTCTCTCCCCTCTCTTTTTCTCTTTCTATCACCCTTCTTTTGCTCTCTCTCCCCCTCTCTTTTGCTCTCTCTCCCCTCTCTTTTTCTCTCTCTATCCGCCTTCTTTTGCTCTCTCACCCTCTCTTTTCCTCCCTCTCTTTTGAACTCTCCCCCTCTCTGTTGCACTCCCCTCTCTTTTTGCGCTCTCCCCCTCTCTTTTGTTCTCTCTCCCCTTTCTCACCCTCTCTTTTGCTCTGTTTTTCCCTTTTCTCACCCTCTCTTAGGCTCTCTCCCCTCTCTTTTGTTCTCTCTCTCCCCCCTCTCTTTTCCTCCCTCACTTTTGTGCTCTCTCATCCCCTCTCTTTTGCGCTCTCCCCCTCTTTTGCTCTCTCTATCTTTCCCCCTCTCTTTTGCTCTCCCCCTCTCTTTGTCTCTCTCCCTCTCTTTTGCTGTCTCTCTCCCTCTCTTTTGCTGTCTTTATAACCCTCTTTTGCTCTCTCTCTCTCTCCCCCCTCTTTTGCTCTCTCTCTCCCCCCCCCATATTTTGCTCTCTCTCTTCCCTCTCTTTTGCTCTCTCTCTCTCTCCCTCTTTTGCTCTCTCTCTCCCCCTCTCTTTTTCTGTCTCTCCCTCTCTTTTGCTCTCTCTATCACCCTCTTTTGCTCTCTCTATCACCCGCTTTTGCTCTCTCTCTCCCCCTCTCTTTTGCTCTCTCTCCCCCCTCTCTTTTGCTCTCTCTCTCCCCCCTCTCTTTTGCTATCTTTCTCTCCCCCTCTCTTTTGCTCTCTCTCCACCCCCCTCTCTTTTGCTCTCTCTCCCTTCTCTTTGTCTCTCTCTATCCCCCTTCTTTTGCTCTCTCTACCACCCTCTTTTGCTCTATTTCTCCCCTTTCTTTTTTCTTTTACTCTCTTTTCCCCCTCTCTTTTGCAGTCTCCTCCCCTCTCTTTTGCTCTCTCTCTCTCTCTCTCTCTCTCTCTCTCTCTCTCTCCCTCCCTCTCTTTTGCTGTCTCTCTCTCTCCCCTCTCTTTTGCTCTCTCTCCACCCCCTCTCTTTTGCTCTCTCTCCCCTCTCTTTTTCTATCTCTATTCCCCTTCTTTTGCTCTCTCTACCCCCTCTTTTGCTCTCTTTCTCCCCTTTCTTTTTTCTTTTGCTCTCTTTCCCCCTCTCTTTTGCAGTCTCTCCCCCTCTCTTTTGCTCTCTCTCCCCCTCTCTTTTGCTCTCTCTCCCCCCTCTCTTTTGCTCTCTCTCTCCCCCCCCTCTCCTCCTTTCTCTTTTGCTCTCTCTCTCTTCCCCCCTCTCTTTTGCTATCTTCCTCTCCCTCTCTCTTTTGCTCTCTCTCTCCCCTCTCTTTTGCTCTCTCTCCCCCCTCTCTTTTGCTCTCTATCTCCCCTCTCTTTTGCTCTCTTTCCCCCCTCTCTTTTGCAGTCTATTCCCCTCTCTTTTGCTCTCTCTCTCTCCCTCCCTTTTGCTCTCTCTCTCCCCCTCTTTCCCTCCTCTCTTTTGTGCTCTCTCTCTCTCTCTCTCTCTCTCGCTCCTCTCTTTTGCACTCTCCCCCTCTCTTTTGCTCTCTCTCCCCTCTCTTTTGCTCTCTCTCTCCCCTTTCTTTTGCTCTTTTTATCCCCTCTCTTTTGCTGTATCTCCCCCTCTTT
The DNA here is from genome assembly GCF_027579735.1 of Bombina bombina. Lineage (NCBI taxonomy): Eukaryota > Metazoa > Chordata > Amphibia > Anura > Bombinatoridae > Bombina > Bombina bombina. Next base: position 989,153,435 of record NC_069499.1, on the reverse strand, counting down.
TTTGCTCTCTCACTCCCTCTCTTTTGCTCTCTTTCTCCCTCGCTTATGCTCTCTATCTCCCCCCTCTCTTTTGCTCTCTCTCTTACTCCTCCTCTCTTCCCCCCATATCTTTTGCACTCTCTCTCCTCTCTCTTTTGTGCTCTCCCCCCTCTCTTTTGCTCTCTCCCCCGCTCTTTTGCTCTCTCTCTCCCCTCTCTTTTGTGCTCTCTGTCTCTCACTCCCCTCTTTTACGCTTTCCCCCCTCTCTTTTCCGCTCTCCCCCTCTCTTTTGCACTCTCTCCCCCCTTTCTCCCCCCTCTCTTTTGCTGTCTCTCTCCCTCTCTTTTGCTCTCTCTCTATCCCCTCTTTCTTTTGCTCTCCATCTCCCCTCTCTTTTGCTCTCTCTCCCCTCTCTTTTTCTCTCTCTATTCCCCTTCTTTTGCTCTCTCTGCCCCCCTCTTTTGCTCTCGTTCTCCCCTTTCTTTTTTCTTTTGCTCTCTTTCCCCCCTCTCTTTTGCAGTCTCTCTCCCCTCTCTTTTGCTCTCTCTCCCCCTCTCTTTTGCTCTCTCTCTCCCCCTCTCTTTTGCTCTCTCTCTCTCTCCCTCCCCTCCCTTCTCTTTTGCTCTCTCTCTCTTCCCCCCTCTCTTTTGCTATCTTTCTCTCCCTCTCTCTTTTGCTCTCTCTCTCTCTCTCTCCCCCCTCTCCTCCCCTCTCTTTTGCTCTCTCTCTCTCTCCCCCTCTCCTCCCTTCTCTTTTGCTCTCTCTCTCTTCCCCCCTCTCTTTTGCTATCTCTCTCTCCCCCTCTCTTTTGCTCTCTATCTCCCCTCTCTTTTGCTATCTTTCCCCCTTCTCTTTTGCAGTCTTTTCCCCTCTCTTTTGCTCTCTCTCTCTCCCTCCCTTTTGCTCTCTCTCTCCCCCCTCTTTCCCCCTCTCTTTTGTGCTCTCTCTCGCTCCTCTCTTTTGCACTCTCCCCCTCTCTTTTGCTCTCTCTCACCTTTCTTTTGCTCTCTCTCTCCCCTTTCTTTTGCTCTCTTTATCCCCTCTCTTTTGCTGTATCTCCCCCTCTTTTTTCCTCTCTCACTCCCTCTTTTTTGCTCTCTCTCTCCCTCGATAATGCTCTCTCTCTCCCCCTCTCTTTTGCTCTCTCTCGTACTCCTCCTCTCTTCCCCCCATCTCTTTTGCACTCTCTCTCCCCTCTCTTTTGTGCTCTCCCCCCTCTCTTTTGCTCTCTCCCCCGCTCTTTTGCTCTCTCTCTCCCCTCTCTTTTGTGCTCTCTCTCTGTCTCTCACTCCCCTCTTTTGCGCTTCCCCCCCTCTCTTTTTGCACTCTCCCCCCTCTCTTTTACTCTCTCTCCCCCCTTTCTCCCCCTCTCTTTTGCTGTCTCTCTCCCTCTCTTTTGCTCTCTCTCTATCCCCTCTTTCCTTTGCTCTCCCTCTCCCCTCTCTTTTGCTCTCTCTATCCCCCCTCTTTTGCTCTCTCTCTATCCCCCCTCTTTTGAGCTCTTTCATGTCCGCCCGGCCGGTCCTGCCCAGCCCCACCCGTGTCACAACATGCCCTGTCCAGCCCCGTCTGCATCATGACCGGCCCGCCCGCGTCACACCCCCTCACACCCGGTCGATGCCAGGTCAGTCTAGACTCTGTTGAAGGCCAGGTGTGTTTGTCTACATTAAGTCTCTACTGCACATGACAGCTTCGGACAAACACACTTGGCCTTTTATATTATAGGATATATATATATATATATATATATATATATATATATATATATATATATATATATAGTATATATACATTATTTATACAGTATATATATATATATAAAATATATATGTAAACATGTGTCTTACTGTATATTTACTGTACATATTTCACATTCCAATATTCTTCACTTACAGGATAGTGTACTTTTTATTCTTAATTATATATTTCAATATATGTGTGCATATACCTTTCTATGAAAATAACCCTTACCTATGTAAATATTCCTATAGATACAGTGAAGAATATAACGGCTAGATTTAGATTTTGGCGGGCCAAAGGGGTGCGTTAGCTACGCGTGCTTTTTTTCTCCCGCACCTTTTAAATACAGCTGGTATTTAGAGTTCACAGAATGGCTGGGTTTTCAGTGCGTTAGGCTCCAAAAAGGGAGCGTAGAGCATAATTTAACGCCACTGCAACTCTAGATACCAGCGGTGCTTACAGACGCGGCCAGCTTCAAAAACGATTCCCCCATAGAAAACAATGGGGCTGTTTGAGCTGAAAAAAAAACCTAACACCTGCAAAAAAGCAGCGTTCAGCTCTTAACGCAGCCCCATTGTTTTCTATCTTCCTACGTCTGCACCTAACACTCTAACATGTACACCGAGTCTAAACACCCCTAACCTTACACTTATTAACCCCTAATCTGCCGCCCCCGCTATTGCTGACACCTGCATATTTTTTTTAACCCCTAATCTGCCGCTCCGTATACCGCCGCTGCCTACATTATCCCTATGTACCCCTAATCTGCTGCCCCTAACACCGCCGACCCCTATATTATATTTATTAACCCCTAATCTGCCCCCCACAATGTCGCCGCCAGCTACCTACAATAATTAACCCCTAATCTAAATTATAATTATATTGTAGCTATTTTAGGATTAATATTTAATTTACAGGCAACTTTGTATTTATTTTAACCAGGTACAATAGCTATTAAATAGTTAAGAACTATTTAATAGCTACCTAGTTAAAATAATTACAAAATTACCTGTAAAATAAATCCTAACCTAAGTTACAATTAAACCTAACACTACACTATCAATAAATGAATTAAATAAAATACCTACAATTATCTACAATTAAACCTAACACTACACTATCAATAAATGAATTAAATACAATTTCTACAAATAAATACAATTAAATAAACTAACTAAAGTACAAAAAATAAAAAAGGACTAAGTTACAAAAAATAAAAAAATATTTACAAACATTAGAAAAAAATTACAACAATTTTAAACTAATTACACCTACTCTAAGCCCCCTAATAAAATAACAAAGACCCCCAAAATAAAAAAATGCCCTACCCTATTCTAAATTACAAAAGTTCAAAGCTCTTTTACCTTACCAGCCCTTAAAAGGGCCCTTTGCGGGGCATGCCCCAAAGAATTCAGCTCTTTTGCCTGTAAAAAAAAAACATACAATACCCCCCCCCACATTACAACCCACCACCCACATACCCCTAATCTAACCCAAACCCCCCTTAAATAAACCTAACACTAAGCCCCTGAAGATCTTCCTACCTTGTCTTCACCATGCCAGGTATCACCGATTGTTCCAGGCTCCGATATCTTCATCCAAGCCCAAGCGGGGGCTGGCGATCCATAATCCAGCAGCTGAAGAGGTCCAGAAGAGGCTCCAAAGTCTTCATCCTATCCGGGAAGAAGAGTAGATCCGGACCGGCAACCATCTTGATCCAAGTGGCATCTTCTATCTTCATCCGATGACGACCGGCTCCATCTTGAAGACTTCCACCGCGGACCCATCTTCTTCTTCCGACGACTTCCCGACGAATGACGGTTCCTTTAAGGGACGTCATCCAAGATGGCGTCCCTCGAATTCCGATTGGCTGATAGGATTCTATCAGCCAATCGGAATTAAGGTAGGAAAATTCTGATTGGCTGATGGAATCAGCCAATCAGAATCAAGTTCAATCTGATTGGCTGATTCAATCAGCCAATCAGATTGAGCTCGCATTCTATTGGCTGTTTTTCCGATCAGCCAATAGAATGCGAGCTCAATCTGATTGGCTGATCGGATCAGCCAATCGGATTGAACTTGATTCTGATTGGCTGATGGAATTTTCCTACCTTAATTCCGATTGGCTGATAGAATCCTATCAGCCAATTGGAATTCGAGGGACGCCATCTTGGATGACGTCCCTTAAAGGAACCGTCATTCGTCGGGAAGTCGTCGGAAGAAGAAGATGGGTCCGTGGTGGAGATCTTCAAGATGGAGCCGGTCGTCATCGGATGAAGATAGAAGATGTCACTTGGATCAAGATGGTTGCCGGTCTGGATCGCCTCTTCTTCCCGGATAGGATGAAGACTTTGGAGCCTCTTCTGGACCTCTTCAGCCGCTGGATTATGGATCGCCAGCCCCCGCTTGGGCTTGGATAAAGATTTCGGAGCCAGGACGGATCGGTGTGATACCCGGCGAGGTGAAGATAAGGTAGGAAGATCTTCAGGGGCTTAGTGTTAGGTTTATTTAAGGGGGGTTTGGGTTCGATTAGGGGTATGTAAATATTTTTTTATTTTTTGTAACTTAATTCTTTTTTATTTTTTGTACTTTAGTTAGTTTATTTAAATGTATTTATTTGTAGGTATTGTATTTAATTAATTTATTGATAGTGTAGTGTTAGGTTTAATTGTAGGTAATTGGAGGTATTTTATTTAATTAATTTATTGATAGTGTAGTGTTAGGTTTAATTGTAATTTAGGTTAGGATTTATTTTACAGGTCATTTTGTAATTATTTTAACTAGGTAACTATTAAATAGTTATTAACTATTTAATAGCTATTGTACCTGGTTAAAATAATTACAAAGTTACCTGTAAAATAAATATAAATCCTAAAATAGCTACAATATAATTATAATTTATATTGTAGCTATATTAGGGTTTATTTTACAGGTAAGTATTTAGCTTTAAATAGGAATAATTTATTTAATAATAGTTAATTTATTTCGTTAGATTTAAATTATATTTAACTTAGGGGGGTGTTAGTGTTAGGGTTTGACTTAGCTTTAGGGGTTAAAAAATGTATTAGAATAGCGGTGAGCTCCGGTCGGCAGATTAGGGGTTAATGTTTGAAGTTAGGTGTCGACGATGTTAGGGAGGGCAGATTAGGGGTTAATACTATTTATTATAGGGTTATTGAGGCAGTCCGGTTGGCAGATTAGGGGTTAATAAGTGTAGGCAGGTGGAGGCGACGTGGAGGGGGGCAGATTAGGGGTTAATAAATATAATATAGGGGTCGGCGGTGTTAGGGGCAGCAGATTAGGGGTACATAAGTATAACGTACCTTGCGGCGGCGTGCGGACGGCAGATTAGGGGTTAAAAAATTTTAATAGAGTGGCGGCGATGTGGGGGGACCTCGGTTTAGGGGTACATAGGTAGTTTATGGGTGTTAGTGTACTTTAGAGCATAGTAGTTAAGAGCTTTATAAACCGGCGTTAGCCCAGAAAGCTCTTAACTACTGTTTTTTTTCTGCGGCTGGAGTTTTGTCGTTAAATACCGGCGTTAGAAAGATCCCATTGAAAAGATAGGATACGCAATTGACGTAAGGGGATCTGCGGTATTGAAAAGTCGCGGCTGCAAAGTGAGCGTTAGATCTTTTAATGACTGGCTCCAAATACCAGAGGGCAGTAAAAACCAGCGTTAGGAGCCTCTAACGCTGGTTTTGACGGCTACCGCCCAACTCTAAATCTAGGCCTAAGAATGTAAAATATGCGTTTTGTGCATCGAGTTTCTTAATTTAGATCTTAATGTGGTCGAGTTAGCGCACATGAGAACTTAGTATTGATGAAAGTTCAGTAGAGTTATCAGGAGGAGAAGCCTCCCAAGATTTCAGAAGCTCCATGCCCTTTCCTGGAGAATCAACAGCTTGGTGGGGTATCCTCACTTGTATTTTATGCCCGTTTAGGGTTTGGGTAATTTCTCTGAAGGTTCTGAAAGATATACTGGGATAGGTCAGAAAACACTTGTATATTTTTGGACTAGTGTTGCATTACAGGCTTAGAAAACAATACACACAGAATCTTTTCCTTATATATAATGAACTGCAGCTATGCCCCTAAATCTCATGGTTTATCTATTGGGACATTTCTCCCCCTGGGGACACCATGTACTCTTGAATGAAGGACCCCAGATTTGCAGATGAAATGTCCTCAGATACGCCTCTGAACCTCCAAGTTATTGCGGCAAGATCTGTTCTCAAGATCTGCTATTTTCTTTTCCATATCTGAAACATAGTTTGCTAAGTTTTGAGCATAGTTAAGCAAGTTTTTTGTTTAAAAGCTAGATATTCTTGTTAACGTTCAAGAACCTCTGTTCTCTCCACCATAGCAATGATATCTCTCTACAGTTCACACTCAAAACCCTTTATGGCCATAGTAAGAGAATCCTGGAGTGCATTTCGTCTCGGGGGCCCTGATATTCGAAATATTGAAAAAAAAAATTGCCTTTTTGCCTGCGATCGACTTTGTTAAGAAAGACAAAAAAAAAAAAAAGCATTGAAGATAGCAATTCTTTATGTGCACTAGCCCAACCACGTTAGTCATAGGTTGCAACTCCAATGCGAGGTATGCATATTTTACATCCCTATGTTCTCCACATGTACTTTTTAATATATAGATACATACAGTGGGGTAAAAAAGTATTTAGTCAGCCACCAATTGTGCAAGTTCTCCTACTTAAGAAGATGAGAGAGGCCTGTAATTTTCATCATAGGTATACCTCCTATGAGAGACAAAATGTGGAAACAAATCCAGACAATCATATTGTCTGATTTGGAAAAAAAATATTTACATATTATGGTGGAAAATAAGTATTTGGTCACCTACAAACAAGCAAGTTTTCTGACTCTCACAGACCTGTATCTTCTTCTTTAAGAGGCTCCTCTGTCCTCCACTCATTACCTGTATTAATGGCACCTGTTTCAATTTGTTATCAGTATAAAAGACACCTGTCCACAACCTCAAACAGTCACACTCCAAACTCCACTATGGTGAAGACCAAAGAGCTGTCGAAGGACACCAGAAACAAAATTGTAGACCTGCACCAGGCTGGGAAGACTGAATCTGCAATAGGCAATCAGCTTGGTCTGAAGAAATCAACTGTGAGAGCAATAATTAGGTAATGGAAGACATACAAGACCACTGATAATCTCCCTCGATCTGGAACTCCACGCAAGATCTCACCCTGTGGGGTCAAAATGATCACAAGAACGGTGAGCAAACATCCCAGAACCACACGGGGGGACCTAGTGAATGACCTGCAGAGAGTTGGGACCAACGTAACAAAGGCTACCATCAGAAACACATTACGCCGCCAGGGACTCAGATCCTGCAGTGCCAGACGTTTCCCCCTGCTTAAGCCAGTACATGTCCAGGCCCATCTGAAGTATGCTAGAGAGCATTTGGATGATCCAGAAGTGGATTGGGAGAATGTCATATGGTCAGATTAAACCAAAGTAGAACTGTTTGGTAGAAACACAACTCGTCGTGTTTGGAGGAGAGAGAATGCTGAGTTGCAACCAAAGAACACCATACCTACTGTGAAGCATGGGGGTGGCAACATCATGCTTTGGGGCTGTTTCTCTGCAAAGGGAACAGGATGACTGATCCATGTACATGAAAGAATGAATGGGGCCATGTATCGTGAGATTTTGAGTGCAAACCTCCTTCCATCAGCAAGGGCATTGAAGATGAAACGTGGCTGGGTCTTTCAGCATGACAATGATCCCAAACACACCGCCTGGGCAATGAAGGAGTGGCTTCGTAAGAAGCATTTCAAGTTCCTGGAGTGGCCTAGCCAGTCTCCAGATCTCAACCCCATAGAAAACATTTGGAGGGAGTTGAAAGTCTGTGTTGCCCAGCAACAGCCCCAAAACATCACTGCTCTAGAGGAGATCTGCATGCAGGAATGGGCCAACATACCAGCAACAGTGTGTGACAACCTTGTGAAGACTTACAGAAAACGTTTGACCTCTGTCATTGCCAACAAAGGATATATAACAAAGTTTTGAGATTAACTTTTGATATTGACCAAATACTTCTTTTCCACCATAATTTGCAAATAAATTCTTTCCAAATCAGACAATGTGATTGTCTGGATTTGTTTCCACATTTTGCCTCTCATACAGGCCTCTCTCATCTTCTTAAGTGGGAGAACTTGCACAATTGGTGGCTGACTAAATACTTTTTTGCCCCACTGTATATATATAGGCAAAAAAAAGAAATGTTTCACTAGTGTGCAATTTGTAAACAAACCCAAATGGGTATTACATTCCAATGTCTCAATTGGCTTGTATATACAGCTGAATAGTCACAATAGTGGTGATAGCTATATGGTCACAACTTCTCCCATATATAATGCTTAGAACTGAAGTCCTTTAAAGACCCAAATGAACTCAGGATGTCTCTTTAACTAGACAAATAATACAAAAAAGTTCACAATATCCCAGACTTGTACACACACTAGCAGTAGTGGAACCTCCAAACAGCAGGCTGTGCTCAAACAGCATTTAGCTGTTCCCACTTACCGCTCAAAAGTGTGTCTATTCGATATGCTGGGTTCCTGGCTTCCAAGTGAGATCCTCTGCCGAAGGTTGTGGCGTTCCGTTCCGTTAAACAGGGGTGTGTTCGATCACATGATCGTTTGGACCAATCGTTGTTCCAGAAGACGATAAACACTGCTACCAATGAGACTCCAAATACTGGAATGTATGCAAGCTCCCTTTGCCTCTAGAGTCCTGGATAATGTAGATAATCAAAGAAGAAAGTCCCAAAGGCAAAGTTATAAAATGAAAAAAAAACTTTATTATAGTGTCAGCGACGTTGGCGGCGGCAGATTAGGGGTTAATAAATTTAATATAGTTGCGGCGACATTGGGGGGGCAGATTAGGGGTTAATAACTATAATGTAGGTGTCGGCGATGTTGGGGGCAGCAGATTAGGGGTTCATAAGTATAATGTAAGTGGCGGTGGTGTCTGGAGCGGCAGATTAGGGGTTAATAATATAATGTAGGTGTTAGCTATAGCAGGGGCAGCAGATTAGGGGTTAATAAGTGTAAAATTAGAGACTCGGGGTTCATGTTAGGGTGTTAGCTGCAGACATAAAATTAATTTCCCCATAGGAAATAATGGGGCTCCCAGGATTCCAAATTTGTCTCCTAGTCTTTTAGGTTTAAAAAAAACCTGTAATACCAGCATTTTCTTAAGGTAGCATTAGAAAAAAAGGCTCGTTAGCAATGCACCCCTGTTACCGCAAAACTCGTAATCTAGGCGTAAATAAGTTAAAGCAAGGCTTCAGCACATTAATATCAGAAAGGACTGCCAGGGCCACCATCAGCGGGGTGACAGGGGTGACTCCTGTCAGGAGCCCACTGGGCCAGAAAGGGTCCATGAGGCAAGCACAAGTATTATTATTTTTTTTGTTTTAATTTTTGTCAGCCACCAGATGGTGCTGCAGCAGAGTGCTATTGAGCATGGGCAATATCATTACAAGGAGTAAAGCATTAGCATTTGAGAGGATTACTGAGTGTACACTAAACCACTATTCACAGCGTGAGGCAGACTTTGCACTTAATTTTGTACAATGTGTGCACTCAGACGGCAGATCACTTTTATTTGCAGAAGAGGTAGGACTTACTTAGTAAATGATTTTTATGTCTTTGTGCAATTTCCGATTGTAACTTCAGTGTTGTATGGTGGGGCCAGGGGTCCATAGAAACACATTTTTTTTAGCAATATGCAGCAGTGTATTTATGATTATTTGACAATGCTGTAGAAATTCTATATTTAAAGCAATGCAGAAATGTTTCCTCCTCAATACACAAATGATAGGTGTCCTTTTGGCAGATATGAGTTTTGTTTTATTAATTTATATATTTTAATTACATTACAGTTTACTACCTATTTATGCAAGGACTTTCCAGATGTCAGGAGGCATTTTATCTAAGATTTTTACATCTGCATACAATGTTATACTCTCAGGCTAAGATTGCTCAGTGTTTGAAAAGAGACAAGTTAACTTAACACTGTTCAGTTTACACTACAGCTGACTTATGGCTAGATTACGAGTTTTGCTTTAGATGCTGTGCGGTGCTAACGAGCAGTTTTCTCTCACTGCTCACTTACCTGCATCGCTGGTATTACGAGTTTTTACAAACCCGACGTTAAAAGACAAGAAGTGAGCATTGAGCAAACTTTTGCTCATTACCGCACTCCAATACCAGCGCTGCTTAAGTCAGCGGTGAGCTGGTCGTACATGCTTGTGCACGATTTCCCCATAGGTATCAACGGGGAGAGCCAGATGAGAAAAAGTCTAACACCTGCAAAAAAGCAGAGTAAAACTCAGTAACGCAGCCCCATTGATTCCTATAGGGAAATAAAAGTTATGTCTACACATAACATGAACCCTGAGTCTAAACACCCCTAATCTTACACTTATAACCCCTAATCTTCCGCCCTCGACATCACCGACACCTGCATTATATTTATTAACCACTAATCTGCCACTCCGGACACCGCCGCCACCTAAATTATACTTATGAACCCCTAATCTGCTGCCCCCAACATCGCCGCCACCTACCTACACTTATTAACCCCTAATCTGCCTCCCCCAACGTCACCGCCACTATAATAAACATATTAACCCCTAAACCGCCGCACTCCCGCCTCGCAAACATTAGTTAAATATTATTAACCCCTAATCTGCCGTCCCTAATACTCCCGCCACCTACCTACATTTATTAACTAAAAGGATTGATCAACACAGGGGTTGAAGAAAAGAGAATGCATTTGTATAGCACTTAACTCTCCCTGTAAACTGATAAATATAACATCAATGTCTGGAAGTGTACTTATGTGATGTATTTAAAATATAACCTTTATTAGTTTAAATTAAAATTCAAAAAACGCACAAACAACACATAGTTAAAATTACAAAAGAATTTAAACTGTTGGAACAATATATTATATTATCCAATATGTAAGGATAGTGGGTTGGTGGGGAGTGTCACTTTCCAAAAGAATGGAGTGGCACTAGCGTGGGTGTAAGTTATTGTAATATTTTCACAACGTGATCTGTTGTGTAGATGAATATCGAGTACTGTGATCTTGGAACAAGGAAATCTTGCACCAATTTGTATTGAGATATATATATTTTCGTGATAAACCAAGGTCTCACTGGTGTATCATAGTTTATTAAAGATCCACAAAGTGATCTGATATGTGGGTGATTATATAATACTGTGATCTTTGAACCAGGAAATTTTGTACCTGTAGTATTTGGAATATATGTACCAGTGGTAAACCAAGGTCTCACTAATGTATCTATTTTAAATAAAAATCACCCAATATAACTTAAATTTTGCTTGAAATATAGGAATAATTAAAAATATACTGGGTGGGTGTCTAAAGTCGTGATTACAGAGATCGATATGATGACTGATAATAGTCAGGTTCAATTATCTCAAGGTTGTCGAATGGTCACTAGTCAGTGGCTCATTTTGAAAAAGTTTAATATCTCAAAGTGGTTGAGAGGTCACTTGTCAGTGGCTCATTTGGAAAGGTTTCATATTACCTTACTTCTGTAGTATGATTTATTTGTGTATCCACTAAATGGAAGTGTAACTTAAATATATCATAAACTGATATGGTGAATTTTATCTTGAATGGAATTACTAATAGGTTAATATATTAAAATGTCAGAATATTGCTTTACAAACAGCAATACACTGTAAGATTTTAGTATCAGCGTATTGGTGTACGACTAAATTTTTATTTTCTAATCACAAAATTTGTAAATCCACTTAATAATCATATATGAAATTTCACTAAAACATCTTGTGTGAAAGTATTCAAATCCACTTATAGATAAAATGGTGTCAAATGATTGCTTCAGGTCAATCACTCTATTTCAGATACTTTCAGTGATTATATCTGGTATATAAGCAAGCGTGATAATTACTATGTTGAAAGTGTCCCACAACAGAATAAGGTTATAAACTTGTAATGGAGATATATTTGGACAAGTAACTAAGTTTTTGACTCAGTTGCGCTTTTAAACTGAGTTTTTACAATTTGAGATTCGTTAGTACTGGACTAAGTTTCCATATTGTATCAGAAGTTTCTGAGATTATAATAGTGCTTACTACAATCACTTAGACACAATTCATTCACACACTAGTATACTTGTATTGATATGTTGCAATTGTGTTTACAAATTGCACAGATCACTAATGGTTAATTACAAAAATCGTTGTTGGAATCAGTTAGACAGCATTCATTCTTGCTGGAATATACTAAAGTTACTGCTTTGTAGCCGTTGTGTAGACCACACAGGTTGCTTGAGCTCAGTGTTAAATAGAACAGTGTTTGATAAATCACTTGAGCGTTCTACACAGTTATAGGATAACAGCTGCAAAGATTGTTTGCTATCTGTTGTAACTTATTAGGTAAATAATATGTCTTAGAAAAGTCACTGTTAATGCGTCTAGGTTGTTAGGAAATTTACGCACACTAAAGTGATTCCCCATAAAACCCGGTATTTCTGAATAAGTATAGAGGTCAGAACCAGATGGTTCTTATTCGTGAGTTAGGATAATTATATTGTTTTGATATTTTGTTAAAGATCAACAACTATTACTTAAATTAGAAGGTTTAAATTCAATTGCTAAGTTTAAAATTAAATGAGGGTTGAAAGGAGTTCATTTATTAACACCTAATTTATTAACCCCTAATATGCTCCCAACGTCGCCGCCACTATACTAAATGTATTAACCCCTATACCTAAGTCTAACCCTAACACCCCCTAATTGAAATATAATTAACATAAATCTAAATAAAATTACTATAATTAACTACATTATTCCTATTTAAAACGAAATACTTACCTATAAAATAAACCCTAAGATACATTGTAAGATACATTGTAGCTAGCTTAGGCTTTATTTTTATTTTACAGGCAAGTTTGTATTTATTTTAACTAGGTACAATAGTTATTAACTATTTAATAACTACCTAGCTAAAATAAATGCAAAAGTACCTGTAAAATAAAACCTAACCTAAGTTACAATAAAACCTAACACTACACTATAATTAAATTAATTAACTAAATTAAATACAATTACCTAAATTAAATTAGCTAAAGTACAAAAAACCCCACTAAATTACAGAAAATAAACAAATTACAGATATTTAAATTAATTACACCTCATCTAATTCTATGAATTCTATCAGCCAATCTGAATTAAGGTAGAAAAAATCCTATTTGCTGATGAGTCGGATGTCTTGAAGATGGTAGCCGATTTGCGTCGGATGGATGAAGATAGAAGATGCCGTCTGGATGAAGCCTTCTGCCCGTCTGGAGGACCACTTTGCCGGCTTGGATGAAGACTTCTCCCGGCTTCGTTGAGGACTTCGGCCCAGTTGGATGAAGACGTCTGCTGCTTCCTTGAGGATGGATGTCCGGTCTTCAGAACTGTAAGTCGATCTTCAGGGAGTTAGTGTTAGGTTTTTTTAAGGGTGTATTGGGTGGGTTTTATTTTTAGGTTAGGGTTTGGGCCTGCAAAAGAGCTAACTGCCCTTTTAAGGGCAATGCCCATCCAAATGACCTTTTCAGAGCAATGGGGAGCTTAGGTTTTTTTAGATAGTATTTTATTTGGGGGGTTGTTTGTGTGAGTGGTGGGTTTTACTGTTGGGGAGTTGTTTGTATTTTTTTTACAGATAAAAGAGCTGATTACTTTGGGGCACCGCAAAAGGCCCTTTTAATGGCTATTGGTAGTTTAGGCTAGGGTTTTTTTTAATTTGGGGGGGGGCTTTTTTTTATTTTTTGATAGGGCTTTTAGATTAGGTGTAATTAGTTTAAATATCTGTAATTTGTTTATTATTTTCTTTAATTTAGTGTTTGTTTTTTTGTACTTTAGCTAATTTAATTTAATTTAGGTAATTGTATTTAATTTAGTAAATTTATTTAATTATAGTGTAGAGTTATTGTAACTTAGGTTAGGTTTTATTTTACAGGTACTTTTTTTATTTATTTTAGCTAGGTAGTTATTAAATAGTTAATAACTATTTAATAACTATTGTACCTAGTTAAAATAAATACAAACTTGCCTGTAAAATAAAAATAAAGCCTAAGCTAGCTACAATGTAACTGTAACTATTAGTTATATTGTAGCTAGCTTAGGGTTTATTTTATAGGTAAGTATTTCGTTTTAAATAGGAATAATGTAGTTAATTATAACATTTTTATTTAGATTTATTTTAATTATATTTCAATTAGGGGGTGTTAGGGTTAGACTTAGGTTTTGGGGTTAATACATTTTGTATAGTGGCGGCAACGTTGAAGGCAGGAGATTAGGGGTTAATAAATGTAGGTTGGTGGCGGCAATGTTAGGGACTGCAGATTAGGGGTTAATAATATTTAACAAACGTCTGCGAGGCGGTAGTGCGGCGGTTTAGGGGTTAATGTGTTTATTATAATGGTGGCGACGTTGGGGGCTGCAGATTAGGGGTTAATAAATGTAGGTAGGTGGCAGCGATGTTAGGGACAGAAGATTAGGTGTTAATAATATTTAACTAATGTTTGCAAGGCGGGAGTGCAGCGGTTTAGGGGTTAATATGTTTATTATAGTTGCAGCGATGTTTGGGGCGGCAGATTAGGGGTTAATAAGTGTAGGTAGGTTGCGGCGACATTAGGGATGGCAGATTAGGGGATGTTGGGGGCAGCAGATTAGGGATTCATAAATATAATGTAGGTGGCGGCGGTGTCCGGAGCGGCAGATTAGGGGTTAAAATTTTTATTATAGTGTTTCCGATGTGGGAGGGCCTCGGTATAGGTGTTAATATCTAGTTTATGGGTGTTAGTGTACTTTTTAGCACTTTAGTTATGAGTTTTATGTTACGGCGTTGTACCATAAAACTCTTAACTACTGACTTTTAAATGCGTTAGGACTCCTGACAGGGTAGGGTGTGCCGCTCACTTTTTTGGCCTCCCAGGACAGACTCGTAATACCGGCGCTATGGAAGTCCCATAGAAAAAAGACTTTACGAAGTTTATGTAAGTCATTTTGCGGTAAGGCCAAACAAGTGTGCGGTGACCCTAAACCTTCAAGACTCATAATACCAGCGGGCGTAAAAAGCAGCGTTAGGACCTCTTAACGCTGCTTTTTTACCTTAACGCACAACTCGTAATCTAGCAGTTAGTTTTGAAATACATACAAACAAGCCTAAAACCTGCATTTAACCAGATCTAATGGTATGAGACTGAGTACCACAGCTTATGGTTTCACCAAGACCATATTGAGTACAGCATTTTCAAAATACATAAGTACAGATGACAGATGGGAACATTTGTACACCATATTTGAAGTGGTTCTCTTGGTTGAGGAAAATGGGGGGAAAAAAACCCAAACATATGTCAACCTTTTTAAAAGTACTTTTCTTTGCACATTTACAAATATTATTCTTTAAAAAGTGATCTCTTAATTTCTGCTATTTTTTTTTCATGCATATCACACACTGTTTATATAGAAGATTCAATGTGCAGAAATTTTACCTCCTGTGAGTGTTTCTGTGGGTGTCTGTGTTTATGTCTTTGTGCTTTTGTTTGTGTCTCTATGAGTGTGTATGTATTTTTTTTCCCCTGTGGGTCTCTCTGTGAGTGTGTGTGTGTCTGTCTTTGTGCATTTTCTGTGGATTTCTCTGTGAGGGTGTGTGTGCATGTTTTTGTGCATTTTCTGTGGATCTCTCTGTGAGGGTGGGTGTGTATGTTCTTAATGCATTTTCTGTGGATGTCTGTGAGGGTATGTGCGTATGTCTTTGTGCATTTTCTATGGGTGTCTCTGTGAGGGTGTGTATGTGTATGTCTTTGTGGATTTTCTCTGGATGCTTCTGTGAGGGTGGGTGTGTATGTATTTGTGTGTTTTCTGTGGATGTCTCTGTGAGGGTGGGTGGGTGTATGTATGTATGTCTGTATTTTCTGTGTGTGTCTCTGTGAGGGTGTGTGTATATCTTAGTGCATTTTTTGTGGGTGTCTCTGTGAGAGTGTGTGTGTATGTCTTTGTGTGTTTTCTGTAGATGTCTCAGTAAGGGTGTGTGTGTATGTATGTCTTTGTGGGTTTTATGTGGGTGTTTCTCTCTGTGTGTATGTCTTTGTGTGTTTTTGTTTGTTTTCTGTGGGTGTCTCTCTGTGTGTGTATGTCTTTGTGTGTTTTCTGAGGCTGTCTCTATCAGTGTTTTCTTGGGTGTATGTGCAAGCTTATGTTTGAGTTTGTGTGTGTGTCCATTGTCTGTTCCTTTTTAGGACATTTTGACCTTATTACTGATTATTCACATCTTTCTACAGACTTTGCGACTTATGAAACCTTTCTGGAAGTCACCAATCCACCATTTAACCTTTAAATTATTGTTTAGGCAGTTCAGGGCCCTTCCTTTTAGCCACTGCATGCTGTTGTAATAATTTAGTTGGCATCTTCCTTGACAAAAAGATAATCAGAACGCATTACTTGTCAGGTCAATGTAAACAGGTGCTGAGTGTCTGTTTGGGTGTCTGTTTGACTTTGTTTGTGTGATTTTTTACGTGTCTGCTAGAGTGTCTATATGTGAATCCTTATGTGTGAGTGTGTGTTTCAGTGTATGAGTGTGTCTGTGTGTTTCTGTGTTTGTGTATTACTACCTTTACAACATTTCCAAGTTTGACCACTGCATGTCAAAGGGGGGGGCTGATCAATGGTTAAGTCAGGGGATGGCAACAAATATTACAGGCCAACTTAAAAATGATGTATAAGTCCCCCTGAGTTGGTAGATCACAGAATCAACGTTATTCAAAGATTCACCACTTACCACTTTTAAGGGATATTCTCACTTGTGGAGGCAGAAGGGCAAGGGAAAACTTGGATAATATTCATGAAGAACATGTAAATAAGATGAGGAACAGCATGAGGAGATTAAATGCTAACTATTGCTAAGACAAGAAACAGGCCTTATTGGAAAGGGCTTGGAATGTCAGGGAAAAATAAACCTAAATAAAGTCAATGCCTCAGGAAAACAGAGTTGAACTGCTATAGGGCTTTTATAAAGACTATTTGCCAGTTATTTAAATCACAGCTTAGGTGCAAGAGAAGGAATACATCTTCCAGACAGGGGAATAATTAGCAAACATTAGGTCCCAAATCACCCACTCAGCACTTTATAGATCAGACTCACCAACTCCACTGTTTACAGAAGCAGAGCAGGGGATCAAGTGGGTAAAGTAGGCTAGGTGGTATCTTGAGGCTAATGTAATGCCTGACCTTCACAGTATGATAGAGGTTCCCAGGTGCAACTGCATATATGGACACTATTCAGTAGTAGATAGGGGAACTCTGCAATTCATGTGAGAACTCCAAAATGGTAACCCCAACTTTACAGGGCTCCAGTAATAAGTCTTGTGAAATACTGTAAGCATTTTAAACAAGCTGGTCTCACAGATTTTTCTCGCCATCTGTATACAGGTGAAGTTTGCTCAAAATAATAAATTATTTAACTGACAGAAAAGTAATATATACTATACTGTAGGCAAAAACAAGTTAAAATGTACTGATGCAAACTGAGCCTTTATGTCAGCCTCATGTGTTCTCCAGTTACCTTCTCTCTCTCCTGTAAAAGTCAATACCAGAGAGCTTAATTACTTTTTATGGAAGACATCTCTCATCTCTCTGGAACTTACAGGTTTTGCCCTTTTTAATATAATTCAGTGAATTCAGCCACTAGGAAGTCTGCACTATAATTTCTCTTTAAACTAGAGAATCTTTGCTTATCGAGTCCATAGAAAGTAATGAATCCCTCTGGAAAAATAAAGTTGACAATTTGTCAGTTTTATTTTAAATAGAAAAAATACAAAGGAAAATTTTATTTGTAAAATATACACATAAGTATGGTCCTAATTTGTAAAAAAAAAAAAAAAAAAAAAAAAGCATAATCAGAATTTGTATAATAACAGTCCTAGATACACTGATACAAAATAAAATACAAAATCGAAAGTGCAAAAGTTTAAATAGAATACAACTTCATCTGAAGCCTAAAGTAAAATACAAAGCATAAAGTGTAAATGCAGAAGAACTGATGTCATGCATTGCTATATTGCACTTGGCTTGTCTCTCCTTCACATTCAGAAATGCAGGGAACTATAGAAAAATCTGCATTGGGATCTCACAGTGCTGGATGATTATTTTAGATCATCTAAACTGAGCTTTAGATCATCAGGCCCAAAGAGAGGATCTGGATCCATGAACAGGTTGGGGACACAGGGAATCATAGACAGAAGTAATAAAAAATGAATACTGCACCCAAAGCACAAACACTCTGACTTTATACATGGGTCCAGAACAATGAGGGTGAGCAATGTTTAAATACCATGCCAAGCAACATCTGTGGTTAATTGATAAATCGCTGCACAAATTAAAACCTGGCATGAACTGCAGACTCTGGGGAAGTACTGGATTTATTAGTGGTTGCAGTTGCCTTCTCACCCTTACACATGTAATATAATTTTTTGGACCCCTGTACATTTATTCATTTACATGCACCCCATCTTTCAGGAAAAACATTTACCTGACTCACCCTCAAATTCCACGTGACGAAAACCAAATCCCCCAACTTTGAAACAAAACTAGAGACTATCCTATTTACTTTCTTCCTGGAAGCCTCCTGTCTACATACATCCCATGCCGATCTCCACACCAAACGATACCCAATGTCCAACCAGACAATAAACAAATGTGGAAACAACTCTTTCAACCTACCCAACCTCTCCCTAATTCTATCCAGCAACTCCTTCTGAGACATGAATGCCAGGTCATTGCCTCCGGCATGAACTAACAAAATGTCAGGAGGCTGGAATAACCTAGTCCTATCAATTACATGTCCCACCACCTGATCCCATCTTAAACCCAGAACCTCAAACCACTTAACTACTACATGATCTAATGAACAATTCAACTGGGTCCCTTCATCCTTCACTGCCGCTGCCTTCTTGGCCCAATACATGTAGGAATATCCAACAGTGAAGCAAACCTGTCAAAACAAAAACAACTATAACTCCAACCCTGGTCTAATATACAATCTATAACACTCAGAATGCCACCTACTAATCCCTTTCACTACACTTTCACTCAAACCCAGCCCATGAGCTTCAGTCACTGCACCAATGTAAAAAGAATCACAACCGAACTCACTAACATCGACTCACAACACTCCAAGCACTTTCCTCAATACAGCCCCAAATTGATAGCATGACAAGAATAAACCATCCTCATACACAAACAATTGCTCCCCTACAAACCCATTACGAAATGCTAAAAACTCCCTAACCACTGTAACAGGGCAGCCCCCCCCCCCCCCCCAGCTCCAACAACCTGATCCTTTTCCCTTCTTGGTCTGTCTTAGACTTGCCTAACCATACCAACAGCTCAGAAGGATTAACCACCACATTCCTTACCATTTGCCCCAACCATTTCAGAAACCCGGAAAGTCCAAAAAACGCTAAAACGAAAACTGCCCGAAAAAAACAACAGCTCAAATTGTGACACACAAACAACAGGCAGAGATAAAATCGCCCTCTCTAATAAAGAAAAGACCAAAGGATGCCTCTGATCCAGCCTCCTTCTTCCCCTTACAATGCCTAGTTAAATCATCCCATCCTAATAGTTTAAGCAAGAAGGAAAGAGCTGCCATATTCCTTAGAATAACTGAATGAGACAAACCACTCTCTTTCCACTTGTCAACCTAATACAACAAACAAGCTATGTAATCAGCAAAATCTATTAGAGTCACTCAATTTTGTTAACCACTGCAACCATACTGCCACATAAGCTCTCCAAGTTCCTAGAGCTAAAGCTCCCCCAGCAAACCTCAACAACCTAGGAAGCTCAGCTGCCACATGTCTTCTGGGCAAGGAGTTCCTTCCAACTCTGCCTCTGGAGCTACCTCCCGAAACCACTGCCACTGAAAATGGGAGAGAGCATCAGCCACAACATTCTCAACACCAGGAACATGAAAAGCCTTTAAATACACATTGTGTCTGAAACACTCCAACACAAACATTCTGAGCAACCCCCACCACTGGCTTAGAATTGGAAGACAAATGATCAATGGCAAAAACCACCCCCATATTGTCTGAATGAAACAACACTTTTCTGTTCCTAAGCAATTCATCCCACACTCTGACCGCCACCACCAAAGGGAACAGTTCCAAGAAAACCAGATTCTTTGTCAAACCCATTTCCCCCCAACTTGAAGGCCACACTCCCTCACACGAAAACCACCCCAAAGCCATATGCCCCCACTACATCCGTAAACAGATGCAACACCTCAATTGAAACTTCCACAGCCTGCACCATAGCTCTACCATTAAACTCAGCCAAATAGTCCATCCACACCCTAAGGTCCTCCTTCACCTCACTAGACAAGTGAATCTAAAAATGGGGAAGCTTAACCCCGACAGTGGCAAAAGATAATCTCCTACAGAAGATACTCCCCACTGGATTTATCCTACACATGAAATTTAGCTTCCCCAGCAACTGCATCTCTTGCAAAGAAAGTTTTTTTTCTTTTAACAAAGCCCTACTAAACATGTCTGCCAAGTCTACCAACTTATCCTTCAGCAAACGACACTCCATCAACTATGTGTCAATGCAAATTCCCAAAAAACTCAAAACTGTGGAAGGTCCCTCAGTCTTCTCTGAAGCCACAGGGATCCCAAAATCCCTAGCCAACTCCAAGAAAACATTCATCAATTTCTGACAAGCCATCAATCCTCCGGACCCACAAACAAGAAGTCATCGAGATAATGGATCACAGAAGACAATCCCAAATGCTGCTTAACAATCAACTCCACAAAACAGCTAAACCTCTCGAAGTAAGCACACAAAATCAAGGAGCACATCGGAAGACATAAATCCAAAAAAAGGCATCCTGAAAATGATAACCCAAAAGATGATATAATGTAGATAGGAAAAGAAGGTAGCACACTGATGTAAGTTGTGAACACATCTTTATTCACAAGGCAATTAGTGAAGGACCAATCCCCAGACTGACAGTGGGTGTGTATAAAAAGACATCACACAAATACTTGTAATTGATTTTTAACCCAATAAAGACTGAAAAGGGGGGATTGGACCCTCAAAAAAATAAAATTAAAAACAATAAATAATATAGAACCAGAGGCATACACTAAAAGATCTCAATGTATAGAGCAAACAAATCAAATTAATGGTAATAAATCAAACTCCCTATTGAGGCCTTTAGGTGTCATGGTATCTAATAACCAGATCCATTAGGCTTCTTTATATAACAAATCCCTCATTCTGTCTCCTCCTCTTGGCTTTTTACTGACATGATCAATGACCATAAATCTTAATTGATTGGCTTGATGGCCCTTATTATTTTTTTTTATTTTTTTTGAGGGTTCAATCCCCCCTTTTCAGTCTTTATTGGGTTAAAAATCCATTGCAAGTGTTTGTGTGATGTCTTTTTATACATGCCCACTGTCAGCCTGGGGATTGGTCCTTCACTAATTGCCTTGTGAATAAAGTTGTGTTCACAACTCAGTGTATGTAAGCTTGAGAAAGGGGCAAGTAGCCTCGAAATGTTGCTCCATTAAAGGTGTTTCCTTACACCAGTGTGCTACCTTCTTTTTCTATCTACATTATATCAACTCTGGACCTTGGAGGGGGGTCTTTGAAAGCTTTAGCACCTACTCTCTGCATTTCAGCAGTCTTTGTTTATACTGGGGATGTCCCTGGAGTGCGTATCCAAACAGTGACTTTAACCCAAAAGATGATGACCTGTAGGATGGACCGACAGGAGCCTAAAAGCCACCTCAGCATCCATTTTAGCCAAAAGGGCACCACGGCCCGCACACCTGACCAAATCCACTGCCTGATCAAAAGAAGCATATTTCACAGTCGTCATTTCAGGATCAATTCCATCATTCACCAAAGATCCCTTCGGAAAAGATAAGTGGTGGATCATCCTGAATTGCCCAGGCACTTTTTTTAGAAAACAACTCCCAATGGAGAAATCCTCAAATTCTCCAAAGGAGGCTCCCCATATGGATCAGCTGTCCTCCCCAATACCACCTCCTTCTCCAACTTTGCAGCCACAACCTCAGTAAAAATCATTTGCCGACCGTAAGTTAGCAGAAATCCCAGAACCAGAACAGAAGCCTGTTAGTAACAGTTTTGCATCCCCCGCCTTACCCCTCTGCCTACCGTGAAACAACTGGAACCAGGGTGCCCCCCCCCCCCACAATTTTAACATTCATGCCTGTACTTACAAGCATTTCCAAATTTACATGACCCTTCATTAAATTGAAATCAGAGTCCCTTCCTGAGGGCCACTGCAGTTGGTTCTGTCACCATTCCGCTCCACCCTAAGTTACGGCTCCCCAAAAGACTGCCCTGATCTCAATGATGTCATTAATACTTGCCAATATACAAAAGACTCTTCAGATATTTTCAAAGCTGACCCACCGGCTACACCTGCACTAGCCCCCACCGGCTGCACCACTCCTGAAAGTTCCAGCGGAGAAAACATGGCTGATCCACTAGTAGCTACCCAAACACTCCCAGACCTACTGCCTCCCCTGACACGCCCTCACATGCCTTACCTTCTTCCAGCTGTGCCACCAATTCTTTCAAACCCTTCAAAACAGACTCACACCTCTTTTCTCCAGATGCACTCCCATTGCAAGACCAACGGTCCTCTCACCTGACTGCCCCAGCGCAGTAGTAGATCCTTTGCCAGCTTTCAACCCAGATCCTCCTGTCTTACTTGCCTGGCTCATCACCTCCACTCCACTCCTTGATTCACTCTTCTTCCCCGGGAGCTTGTTCTCTCCCTACTCCTCCTAGGCTCTGGAGACCTCGGCCATCTGCTCGGACCCCTCTTCTAAGAATGACCATCTAACGTGCCCCAAGTTGGAGACCTACCCATCTCCTGCCTACTGTGGAAAACCAGAGGCGACGGAATCTCACCCGCCACCATGATGCTGGAATCCTGCTCCTGCTTTCCTGTCTCCTCCTTTCTCCATAATGAACCTGAGACTGAGAGGATGAAGTACATCTATTACCGCCCACTGAGCTCTCATCCCCCCCTATTATCTACCCTAACTCTCCTCTCCCCACTACCCCCCCCCCCTCACAGACCTCTGGACCCTCTCATACCCTCTCCCTGGAACAAAAGTCCTCAACAGCTGGGATAATGCAGCCAAGTCCCCTACCTAGTCTGCCATCACAGGTATGGAGGCCTATGTATCAAAGGTCTTGTGGACCTGATCCGAGTGCAATACGCTCTCCATATTCAGCATTGCACCAGCAGCTCACAAGAGCTGCTAATGCAACACCACCCCCTGCAGACCTGCTGCCAATCGGCCACCAGCAGGGAGGTGTCAATCAAACCGATCGTACTCGTTGAATTGTGGTGATTCCTGACCGCCTGATCAGAGCAGGCGGACAGGGTTATGGAGCAGCGGTCATTGCAGAGGAAGAAGAGGTGGAGGCTTCTGAGGCTAGGAGGCCCATTTATCAAGCCCAACATGGGTCCAAAAGTTCCATAAAGAGCTTGATAAATGGACCTCCTAGCCTCAGAAGCCTCCACCTCTTCTTCCTCTGCAAAGTCACTGTAGGCCTCCATTTCACCCCTCTGTAAACCAGGACTGCCCTGAGCTGTACATACCACTGCTCCCTCAAGTGAGTGTCAGGCCTCCCACCTGCACCCGTTACCTCTCCAACCGACTGACCTGCTGTTCCTCTAGTTTCTGATGCTGTTATCTGCTCCTCTTCACCGACTTCACTCGTCCTGGACGCCGCTTCCTCACATTGTCACTTCCAGCAGCCGTAGAGCCCATTCGCTCCACCCATCCACTGGTCTTGCCAGAACCACCTGAGAGCTTTATCGAATCTCGCCTCCTGCTCCCAGAGTCCCTCCTGGTCCTGATAGATGGGCCGCGATGGCAACTTGACCTGCGCCACACTACCACATGCCATTTCTGCTCCTCTGACTGCCCTCCCTTCTTCCAGCCTCTGTTGAAACCACTCCACACCTCTGGACAACTGGAGCTCCAGCACCTTCACCATCATTTGCTGCATCTCCTTTGTAAGTAGCTCTTCCTGCTCAGCTTCTTCCCGCTCAACTGCTGACAGCTTCTGCTGTCCCAACCCTTTTATGCCTTACCCAACACTCCCAGCTCCACCCCCAGTCAGTAGCTATAGTGGGGTCAAAAACCCCTTCAGACAATTCTTATTCCGGGGTTGCCTCAATCCTAAATTAAAACTATACTTATATAGACACTGAATGATAAGCTTGCTAAGATAAATCTGATTGGTGCCAGGAGCTACACAAGATGGTGCATGCTAATATCAAATCAAATAAAACAGGAAGGAAACCTTTCAGCGATTTTATTTCTCAGTGTTAATTCATTTTTGCTGAATCATTTCTGCATGTTATTTTTTATCAACAATCAGAGGCAACATTAATAAAACATGCAGCCAGCCTGACAGACAAGTAGTTTGAGGACAGCACTAAAATGTTAATGGCAGCATTAAGAGATCATGACACCAGACAAGATGTGACTAAGAACAAGAAAACCCTCAGTCCTTTTTGAGCCTGGTATTCAGGTATAAAAGCTATTTAATCACTTGAGATGTACATTTATATTAAGTCTCCATAGTTATCTTTGATCTCAGTTCATCGGTAGTGATGTCGCGAACATAAAAATTTGGGTTTCGCGAACGCGAACTTCCGCAAATGTTCGCGAACAGGCGAACCGGGCGAACAGCCATAGACTTCAATAGGCAGGCGAATTTTAAAACCCACAGGGACTCTTTCTGGCCACAATAGTGATGGAAAAGTTGTTTCAAGGGGACTAACACCTGGACTGTGGCATGCCGGAGGGAGATCCATGGCAAAACTCCCACGGAAAATTACATAGTTGATGCAGAGTCTGGTTTTAATCCATAAAGGGCATAAATCACCTAACATTCCTAAATTGTTTGGAATAACGTGCTTTAAAAAATCAGGTATGATGTTGTATCGATCAGGTAGTGTAAGGGTTACACCCGCTTCACAGTGCGCAGTGTAGGTGATATACCTGCCCTGACCATGCTTTGCAGACCAGGTATGAGTGGTCAGATGGACCCTTGCCCCAACACTGTGTGCCAGACATGCCATTATAGCAGACTTATATGGCTTTGGCGTTGCTTTTTGGTAATTAGAAGGCTGCTAAATGCCACTGCGCACCACACCCCAAAGTATTGATCTAGGCCCATTTTGGTATATTTCATGCCACCAGTTCACCGCCAAATGCGATCAAATAAAAAAAATTGTTCACTTTTTCACAAACTTTAGGTTTCTCACAGAAATTATTTACAAACAACTTAGGCAATTATGTCATAAATGGTTGTAAATGCTTCTCTGGGATCCCCTTTGTTCAGAAATAGCAGACTTATATGGCTTTGGCGTTGCTTTTTGGTAATTAGAAGGCTGCTAAATGCCACTGCGCACCACACGTGTTTTATGCCCAGCAGTGAAGGGGTTAATTAGGGAGCATGTAGGCAGCTTGTAGAGTTAATTTTAGCTTAAGTGTAGTGTAGTAGGCAACCCAAAGTATTGATCTAGGCCCATTTTTGTATATTTAATGCCACCATTTCACAGCCAAATGCGATCAAATAAAAAAAATTGTTCACTTTTTCACAAACTTTAGGTTTCTCACAGAAATTATTTACAAACAACTTATGCAATTATGGTATAAATGGTTGTAAATGCTTCTCTGGGATCCCCTTTGTTCAGAAATAGCAGACTTATATGGCTTTGGCGTTGCTTTTTGGTAATTAGAAAGCTGATAAATGACACTGCGCACCACACATGTTTTATGCCCAGCAGTGAAGGGGTTAATTAGGGAGCATGTAGGCACTGGCAGCTTGTAGAGTTAATTTTAGCTTAAGTGTAGAGTAGTAGACAACCCAAAGTATTGATCTAGGCCCATTTTGGTATATTTAATGCCACCATTTCACCGCCAAATGCGATCAAATTTAAAAAAAAACTTACATTTTTCCACAATTTTAGGTTTCTCACTGAAATTATTTATAAACAGCTTGTGCAATTATGGCACAAATGGTTGTAAATGCTTCTCTGGGATCCCCTTTGTTCAGAAATAGCAGACATATATGACTTTGGCGTTGCTTTCTGGTAATTAGAAGGCCGCTAAATGCTGCTGCGCATCACACGTGTATTATGGCTAGCGGTTAAGGGGTTAATTAGGTAGTTTGTAGGGAGCTTGCAGGGTTAATTTTAGCTTTAGTGTAGAGATCAGCCTCCCACCTGACACATCAGACCCCCTGATCCCTCCCAAACAGCTCCCTTCCCTCCCCCACCCCACAATTGTCCCCGCTATCTTAAGTACTGGCAGAAAGTCTGCCAGTACTAAAATAAAAGGTTTTTAATTTTTTTTATTTTTTTTAAGCATATTTACATATGCTGTGGTGTAGCATCCCCCCTTAGCCCCCAACCTCCCTGATCCCCCCCCCCCAAACAGCTCTCTAACCCTCCCCATCTGCCTTATTGGTGGCCATCTTGGGTACTGGCAGCTGTCTGCTATTATTTCACAGTCAAAAAAGTGTTGTTTTTTTTAAATGTACACTACTGTTACACCAGATATTAGTGGTGGCACTGGGCAAGTGGGCACAGTATACGCTGTGAGCCTGACACACACGCTGGCAGGCAGGCAACTGCAATTAGATTACACAGGGAAAAAAAAAAAAAGCAGACTGATGTTCTAGCCCTAAAAAGGGCTTTTTGGGGTGCTGTCCTTACAGCAGAGATCAGATGAGTCCTTCAGGACTGTAGTGGACACTGAATACACTTGCCTAGCTATCGATTTCCCTATTAAATCAGCAGCAGCTACACTGTTCCTCCTCTCACTAAGAATACAGCTTCCGAATGAATCTAAAATGGATGCTGTCCAGGAGGTGGGAGGGTCTGGGAGGGAGGGTCTGCCGCTGATTGGCTGGAATGTGTCTGCTGACTGTGAGGTACAGGGTCAAAGTTTACTCAATGATGACGAATAGAGGGCGGACAGAACATCGCATATATTCGCCGTCCGCAGCGAACGCGAACAAGCTATGTTCGCCGGGAACTATTCGCCGGCGAACTATTCGTGACATCACTATTCATCGGATATACATTCTGGACTAGTGTTAAATGTCTTGCTCTGGGTAATATTAGTTATACTATGTGAATGAAAGGAGTTATAACACTTTTATTAATTATTTTTGTAAATTATTAAAGTATTTTAGCTATTGGTGCAGACCCTCAACAAGTATAATATCTAATATATGAAAGACAGATGGTAAGGAAAGTAATTCTTACTTGAAGAGACAGGGAATTCAGCACTCAGAACGCAAAGTATATTCACATTCCATATACATTTATTTATACAGTATGTCACATGTGTAGTTCGAGATATCTTATAATTTAAATCAAACTGGAATCCAACCATACTATATGCACCTGGGAGATGTCTCCTACATAACAAATAGACAAACAGAAAAATTATTATCAAAAGCCATAGAAGACTAGTTTCTTAGAGGAAACCTACAACATTGGGGCATATCTATCAAGCTCCGTATGGAGCTTGAAGCACCGTGTTTCTGGCGAACCTTCAAGCTCGCCAGAAACACAAGTTATGGAGCTTGCTCTGAGGAGGCGGACAGACATTGCCGCAATTTAACCAGATTGAATACGATTGGATTGATTGACAACCCCCTGCTAGTGGCCGATTGGCCGTGAATCTGCAGGGGGCGGCGTTGCACCAGCAGTTCACAAGAGCTGCTGGTGCAATGCTGAATGCGGAGAGCGTATTGCTCTCCGCATTCAGCGAGGTCTGTCGGACATGATCCACAATGTTGGATCATGTCCGACAGGCCTTTCATAAATAGACCCCTTAGTGTGTGTGTGTGTATATATATATATGTGAATGTGGACTTAAAAACATTCAACTCTCTATTGCACAATTTCAACATAACATTCTCTGGCTAATGATCATACTTTCTATGCCGGACTTTCTTCTTCTACAACCCTTGCCATATATATGACATTTCTGTCATATCACTCTTTCTTGTCTCTCTTATAGTACTATATATTAATAGCTTGATGTTTATGTTGGAGGGGTAATGAAATGTCCATCTCACATTAATAACACATCCTTCTGATTCAAAGGTAATAGAAAAACATACCAAGAATTTACTAAAGAGGCAATCAAAGGACCCTCTTCAAAGGCTGGTGCAGTAATTACAAAAACACTACTCAGGCTTTAGCGCGCAATTATAGAGAAATGTCACGAGCAATCATGTAAAGCCTCCCTGTTCCACAGTCACCAGTATTTCACCTTCAATTGCAGCCCCCAATATGGATATGAGTGTTATTTTGTTTTTTTATTGTTTCACATCTGTTTTTGTATTTTTTTAGATCACTGTGAAGTTAATTCCTGATTCTTCCCAGAATGACTGCTCCTATTTATAAGATTAGTTGTTTTTCACATGGCTGCTGATGTCAGACTAATCCTCATGGAGAAATAACGCTTTGTATCCCATTGTGACGTTGAGATCCCCAGAGTTGCAGCATTTAGAGATGTTAAACAGCAAAACATGCAATTAATTTATTAGCTTCACATGGTAATTCTCATTCCTTTTAATGTGTGCAGTTATATATAAGCAATCTTAAATTGCAATATATTATATACAGGAGAATTGTTTGATATTTACTATTCTTGTTTTGTACCCACAAATCAATGTGTGATGCACACACAAATTACAATCAAATTTGTTTTTCATATTTTCAAAAGTGGTTTGATATATTGAATTAGCATAGCTGAAAACATGTTTTGAAACCCATGCTGGAATCATTTGACATTTCTGCTTAATCTGAAAAACACATCCACTAATAAAAAAAACACAAAGCGGAAATTAACTTTGCAAAATATGTTGCCTTACAGCTCAATCAAAGCCCATCAGATACCCAGGGTATTTCAGGAAAGCCACAGATTTACAGGGCTTCATTTATCAAAGCTTCAGCTTTTTTACATTAGCCTCAACTCCTCCTGTATGTGTTTATAAAATGTTGTATGGTCTCTTTCACATTTTGTAAAATTTTTTTATTTAAACAAATTGTACCCATGGACAGCGCTGCAGAATATGTTGACGCTTTATAAAGTATAATAATAATAATAATAATAATAATAATAATAATACAATTCAGCATCAATATTTATCAAAAAAATGTCCAAACTCACTTGAGTCAACTAGTACGCGAAGCTCAGCATACCAATGATAAATATGAAGCTTCTATAGTGCGTATTTGTAAATGTATCCTTTCTTCTAGCTGGAATTATGTACGCTATCAATCACATGACAATCACATGACACGTTTTTTACATATAGTTTTAATCATGTTCGCCATTTTTAATGATCATTTTCATTCTTATTTATGAAAAAGTACAGTAACACATTGTTGTAGCTCTTTAATTGCCTGTTGTTGGTTTTCTAATCTCCTTTTTCTGCATCGAAGGAGTATTGCAAATATAAATACATTTAACATATCCATTGTGAATAAAGTATTGATAAGGGAACAAACAGGATATAACTAAACAGTTCTGTGTTGGTAGACACAACTTTTTTATAGTTTATTTTTAACATTGTATTAACATCCCTTTGATTCCTATGGCATTCACTAGCACAAAGGTGGCTGCTTGAAAATCAAAATCGCCCAGTCATTCGAGATGCAAACGTACCAGTTGAATGTTTAATACATTTTAATATAGTCAAATGGAGTTGTATGCATGATCTGATTAGCATCATCACACTCAAATAGCGTTGCAAAAAATCAACATAGAATATGTATTGCTGGAGCTTATGTTACAATAGTGTGCGCTATATCTGACAATGTTGACAGAATTATAAGTTAGGGGCGTCAATTATGCACGTCATTTGTTGCATATTTTCAGCAAATTCAACAGTTGAATCTTTGATATATGGAGCAAATTGTGTTAACTTTATATTTTATATAATATATTTACTGATCTTAACAAGAGTGGATATTGTTTCAAACAGTGCTGCATAACCGTCTCTACACAATGCTAAGTCTCAGGAAACTAAAATAATATAATCAAAAGAATAAGAAGGTTATTTTGTCCAATTGACAAAAAAAACAACTGCATAAATGTACATTTGTTTCTAAGTAGCAGCATTATGTACATAACATGGTCCAAAAATTTAACAAATCATAAATTGACATTTTTTAATAAAAATAGTTAATAATTTTAGAAAATAGAATTTTATAATTTAGATATTTTTCATCCTTCTGCTCTCATTTTCTAAGACAGTGTCTAGTAATAAAAATGTCACACCAGGCTTGAGCTAGGGTAAATAAAGCTTATTAACAACACACAATAAATAGCTGCTGGTTTCAGTTTTGTTGAATTTGCAAGCATGCATGCTGTGAGATATCTCTCTAACTAGAGCATTGGTTGATCTAACTCAGGGGTCAATGCACTCTATCGACTCAAATGTGTGTGCACAATACTATTGAGTGCTGTTAAGCCTGAAAGGTAGTAAACAACTCCTAAAAAGTGTTACACTCATACTTTCCCACTCTCTCTATTACACACACGCTGTATCACTCACACACATTCTATTCTCTCATTCTTACACACACACTCTCTATTACACACCCACACACACACACTCTCTTACACGTACACACACAAACTCTCTATTACACACACACTCTCTCTCTTACACTTACACACACACTCTCTCTTACACTTACACACACACTCTCTCTTACACACACACCCTCTCACTCTCTTACACACACACACACTATCTCACTCTAGTACTCTCTTACAAAGAATCTCCCACTCTAATACTTTCTCACTCACACACTAACATATTTATACACACTCACACAATGACATCTATTTATCAAGCTGTCAACCGCAAATACGCTGGAGATCTGCAGCGTATTTGTGGCGAGCCTGATTCGCCTTAGTTATCAAACCCTACAGACCGGGAAAAGTAGAATTTAGTGACGTAACATACGATCTGCCGGACTCAGTCCGACACAGATCGATGCTTACGTCATTACAGATGTTCCGAACGCAAGTTCAGCACAATCTGACTTCTTTTACTAGTTATCAAAAGTCTACCAGTTACACTCGGCACTATTTCGGCCCAGCGTACCTGGTTTTCAATCCGACGCCCTGGAGGCGGCGGATGCCATAGGAATCAATGGGAGTCTGAACGCAGCGAAAGCTTCTGTTCGCTGCTGCCCGATATCCCATTTATTCCTATGGGAACGTTTACACCTAACACCTTAACATGTACCCCGAGTCTAAACACCCCTAATCTGCCGCCCCCTACACCGCCACCACCTACATAATACTTATTAACCCCTAAAACGCCGCTCCCGGAGCCCACCGCCACTCTAATAAACGTATTAACCCCTAAACCGCCGCTCACGGACCCCCGCCGCAACTAAATAAATTGTTTAACCCCTATACTGCCACTCCCGGTGCCCACTGCAACTAAATAAATTGTTTAACCCCTATACCGCCGCTCCCGGAGCCCACTGCCACCTACATTATATTTATTAACCCCTAATCTGCCCCCCTACACCGCCGCCACCTACATTATATTTACTAACCCCTAATCTGCCCCCCTACACCGCCGCCACTATATTAAATTTATTAACCCCTAAACCTAACCCTAACACCCCCAAAGCCTCTGCAAAGTCACTGTAGGCTTCCATTTCACCCCTCTGTAAACCAGGACTCCCCTGAGCTGTACATACCACTGCTCCCTCAAGTGAGTGTCAGGCCTCCCACCTGCACCCGTTACCTCTCCAACCAACTGACCTGCTGTTCCTCTAGTTTCTGTTGCTGTTATCTGCTCCTCTTCACCGACTTCACTCGTCCTGGACGCCGCTTCCTCACAATGTCACTTCCAGCAGCCGTAGAGCCTGGTCGCTCCACCCATCCACTGGTCTTGCCAGAACCACCTGAGAGCTTTATCGAATCTCGCCTCCTGCTCCCAGAGTCCCTCCTGGTCCTGATAGATGGGCCGCAATGGCAACTTGACCTGTGCCACACTACCACCTGCCATTTCTGCTCCTCGGGCACCACTGACTGCCCTCCCTTCCTCCAGCCTCTGTTGCAACCACTCCACACCTCTGGACAACTGGAGCACCAGCACCTTCACCATCATTTGCTGCATCTCCTTTGTAAGTAGCTCTTCCTGCTCAGCTTCTTCCCGCTCAACTGCTGACAGCTTCTGCTGTCCCAACCCGTTTATGCCTTACCCAACACTCACAGCTCCACCCCCAATCAGTAGCTATAGTGGGGTCAAAAACCCCTTCAGACAATTCTTATTCCGGGGTTGCCTCAATCCTAAATTAAAACTATACTTATATAGACACTGAATGATAAGCTTGCTAAGCTAAATCTGATTGGTGCCAGGAGCTACACAAGATGGTGCATGCTAATATCAAATCAAATAAAACAGGAAGGAAACCTTTCAGCGATTTTATTTCTCAGTGTTAATTCATTTTTGCTGAATCATTTCTGCATGTTATTTTTTATCAACAATCAGCGGCAACATTAATAAAACATGCAGCCAGCCTGGCAGACAAGTAGTTTGAGGACAGCATTAAAATGTTAATGGCAGCATTAAGAGATCATGACACCAGACAAGATGTGACTAAGAACAAGAAAACCCTCAGTCCGTTTTGAGTCTGGTATTCAGGTATAAAAGCTATTTAATCACTTGAGATGTACATTTATATTAAGTCTCCATAGTTATCTTTGATCTCAGTTCATCGGATATACATTCTGGACTAGTGTTAAATGTCCTGCTCTGAGTAATATTAGTTATACTATATGAATGAAGGGAGTTATAACACTTTTATTAATTATTTTTGTAAATTATTAAAGTATTTTAGCTATTGGTGCAGACCCTCAACAAGTATAATATCTAATATATGAAAGACAGATGGTAAGGAAAGTAATTCTTAGTTGAAGAGACAGGGAATTCAGCACTCAGAACGCAAAGTATATTCACATTCCATATACATTTATTTATATAGTATGTCACATGTGTAGTTTGAGATATCTTATAATTTAAATCAAACTGGAATCCAACCATACTATATGCACCTGGGAGATGTCTCCTACATAACAAATAGACAAACAGAAAAATTATTATCAAAAGCCATAGAAGACTAGTTTCTTAGAGGAAACCTACAACATTGGGGCATATCTATCAAGCTCCGTATGGAGTTTGAAGCGCCGTGTTTCTGGCGAACCTTAAGCAGGGGATATTGGGACCCCTCAGTTTTAATCTAGTATGTGCTAGTTAACGTTAACAAATTTGATATCTGAGCTGATGTTCATCATATACTCAGATTAGCTAGTCAGTTACTTAGATGGAGGAACAGCTACATAGTACTGAAGCAGAGAATTATTTCTCTAACCTAGCGATTCAGTAAACTGTTCATCGCCAGACTCTTATTTGTTATACTCGAGCTGTGTTTGCAATAGCTATAATGTGTTACCGTCTAACTCCAACCCTTGCTGCATTATAAAGCTCATACATCTATGATCATTACGATCAGGTCAATGTTTATTGGCTAATTAGAGGTCTGCACGGTACACTAATGAAATCGGCCGATTACATATATATATATAGAGAATAGTCACATGACTAACAATACTACCGTTGAAACCTCAACTTATGCCAAATCATAGAGGTATAATACTGAATAGCTCAATCGGCGGGGTCTGTTAATACTAACTAATATAACAGATACATTAAGCAACAATATTACTGTATCTAAGTGAATTGTTTATTACGATATACAAACAGCAATACAAACTAGTTCTCGTTCTATCATAACAGATACATAGTATCACCATAGTTGGTAACAAAGAATACATCTATGTTTCTCTAAAGTAACACGTTACATAGACTTGTCTCACACTAATTATTGACTGTTATATCTTTAAGTGTACAAGCTGACAAATCTGTATATTTGTTCCAATATTTACTTGGAATAATAACTTTAGAGAACTACTTTTAAGCTCTGCCCCACAGCTAATATAATAATTTTTATTCTGAAGTACTGATCACTAGTCTATGGTGTGGGAGCCTTTACATACTGTTACCGTCTAACTTCAACCCTTGCTGCATTATAGAGCTCATACATCTATGATTATTACGATCAGGTCAATGTTTACTGGCCAATTAGAGGTCTGCACGGTACATTAACGAAATCTGCCGATTCCATATACATATACAGAGAATCGTCACATGACTAACAATACTACCGTTGAAACATCAACTTATGCCAAATCATAGAGTTATAATACTGAATAGCTCAATCGGCGGGGTCTGTTAATATTAACTAATATAACAGATACATTAAGCAACAACATTACTGTATCCAAGTGAATTGTTTATTACGATATTCAAACAGCAATACAAGCTAGTTCTTGTTTTATTACAACAGATACATTGTATCACTTTAGTTGGTAACAAAGAATACATCTATGTTTCTCTAAAGTAACACATTACATAGACTTGTCTTACACCAATTATAGACTATTATATCTTTAAGTGTACAAGCTGACAAATCTGTATATTTGTTCCAATATTTACGTGGAATAATAACTTTAGAGAACTACTTTCTAGCTCTGCAACACAGCCAACATAATAATTTTTATCCTGAAGTACTGATCACTAGTCTACGGTGTGGGAGCCTTTACATATTGTGTCACATTTTATAACACTAGGAAATGATGTGAACACAACTATTCAACCACACATTTTCTATACTGATATTGAACTCTACCAGAAACTTATATATTATTGATACTGTACACTAGCCATCTAGGGTTTTTAAAGTGAGCCCAATTTTTAACTAATCATAATAAAGGTTATATTTTAATGTGTTTTTCTTATGTACTAATTAACCACTGCATAAACTCATAGAATTGAATCTTACAAGGTATGAGTGCTAATATGTGTACACTTTTCCTGCAACTGTCTATAGTTGCTTTGTAGTCACAGTACATAGTACACAGCACGTAAGGGCATCATTTATTTCTTCTATTTTTAGGCCAAATGCCGATATATGAATAGAGCCCACCTTGTTTAACAAAATAGGAGTGCCATCACAAACCCCCTTTCCTTTGAACCTTAAAGCTCACCAGAAACATAAGTTATGGAGCAGTGGTCTGAAGACCGCTGCTCCATAACCTGTCTGCCTGCTCTGAGGAGGTGGACAGACATTGCCGCAATTTAATCAGATCGAATATGATTGGATTGATTGACACCCCCTGCTAGTGGATGATTGGCCGTGAATCTGCAGGGGGCGGCGTTGCACCAGCAGTTCACAAGAACTGCTGGTGCAATGCTGAATGCGGAGAGTTCATTGCTCTCCGCATTCAGCGAGGTCTGTCAGACATGATCCGCAATGTCAGATAATGTCCGACAGGCCTTACATAAATAGGCCCCTTAGTGTGTATATATATATGTGTGAATGTGGACTTAAAAACATTCAACTCTCTATTGCACAATTTTAACATAACATTCTCTGGCTAATGATCATGCTTTCTATGCCGGACTTTCTTCTTCTACAACCCTTGCCATATATATGACATTTCTGTCATATCACTCTTTCTTGTCTCTCTTATAGTACTATATATTAATAGCTTGATGTTTATGTTGGAGGGGTAATGAAATGTCCATCTCACATTAATAACACATCCTTCTGATTCAAAGGTAATAGAAAAACATACCAAGAATTTACTAAAGAGGCAATCAAAGGACCCTCTTCAAAGGCTGGTGCAGTAATTACAAAAACACTACTCAGGTTTTAGCGCGCAATTATAGAGAAATGTCACGAGCAATCATGTAAAGCCTCCCTGTTCCACAGTCACCAGTATTTCACCTTCAATTGCAGCCCCCAATATGGATATGAGTGTTATTTTGTTTTTTTATTGTTTCACATTTGTTTTTGTATTTTTTTAGATCACTGTGAAGTTAATTCCTGATTCTTCCAAGAATGACTGCTCCTATTTATAAGATTAGTTGTTTTTCACTTGGTTGCTGATGTCAGACTAATCCTCATGGAGAAATAATGCTTTGTATCCCATTGTGACGTTGAGATCCCCAGAGTTGCAGCATTTAGAGATCTTAAACAGCAAAACATGCAATTAATTTATTAGCTTCACATGGTAATTCTAGTTCCTTATAATGTTTGCAGTTATATATAAGCAATCTTAAATTGCAATATATTATATACAGGAGAATTGTTTGATATTTACTATTCTTGTTTTGTACCCACAAATCAATGTGTGATGCACACACAAATTACAATCAAATTTGTTTTTCATATTTTCAAAAGTGGTTTGATTTATTGAATGAGCATAGCTAAAAACATGTTTTGAAACCCATGCTGGAATCATTTGACATTTCTGCTTAATCTGAAAAACACATCCACTAATAAAAAAAACACAAAGCGGAAATTAACTTTGCAAAATATGTTGCCTTACAGCTCAATCAAAGCCCATCAGATACCCAGGGTATTTCAGGAAAGCCACAGATTTACAGGGCTTCATTTATCAAAGCTTCAGCTTTTTTACATTAGCCTCAACTCCTCCTGTATGTGTTTATAAAATGTTGTATGGTCTCTTTCACATTTTGTAAAATTGTTTTATTTAAACAAATTGTACCCATGGACAGCGCTGCAGAATATGTTGATGCTTTATAAAGTATAATAATAATAATAATAATAATAATAATACAATTCAGCATCAATATTTATCAAAAAAATGTCCAAACTCACTTGAGTCAACTAGTACGCGAAGCTCAGCATACCAATGATAAATATGAAGCTTCTATGGTGCGTATTTGTAAATGTATCCTTTCTTCTAGCTGGAATTATGTACGCTATCAATCACATGACAATCACATGACACGTTTTTTACATATAGTTTTAATCATGTTCGCCATTTTTAATGATCATTTTCATTCTTATTTATGAAAAAGTACAGTAACACATTGTTGTAGCTCTTTAATTGCCTGTTGTTGGTTTTCTAATCTCCTTTTTCTGCATCGAAGGAGTATTGCAAATATAAATACATTTAACATATCCATTGTGAATAAAGTATTTATAAGGGAACAAACAGGATATAACTAAACAGTTCTGTGTTGGTAGACACAACTTTTTTATAGTTTATTTTTAACATTGTATTAACATCCCTTTGATTCCTATGGCATTCACTAGCACAAAGGTGGCTGCTTGAAAATCAAAATCGCCCAGTCATTCGAGATGCAAACGTACCAGTTGAATGTTTAATACATTTTAATATGGTCGAATGGAGTTGTATGTACGATCTGATTAGCATCATCACACTCAAATAGAGTTGCAAAAAATCAACATAGAATATGTATTGCTGGAGCTTATGTTACAATAGTGTGTGCTATATCTGACAATGTTGACAGAATTATAAGTTAGGGGCGTCAATTATGCACGTCATTTGATGCCTATTTTCAGCAAATTTAACAGTTGAATCTTTGATATATGGAGCAAATTGTGTTAACTTTATATTTTATATAATATATTTACTGATCTTAACAAGAGTGGATATTGTTTCAAACAGTGCTGCATAACCGTCTCTACACAAT
The DNA here is from genome assembly GCF_027579735.1 of Bombina bombina. Lineage (NCBI taxonomy): Eukaryota > Metazoa > Chordata > Amphibia > Anura > Bombinatoridae > Bombina > Bombina bombina. The sequence continues at coordinate 989,115,910 of NC_069499.1, read as the reverse complement.
GCTAAGTCTCAGGAAACTAAAATATTATAATATAATCAAAAGAATAAGAAGGTTATTTTGTTCAATTGACAAAAAAAACAACTGCATAAATGTACATTTGTTTCTAAGTAGCAGCATTATGTACATAACATGGTCCAAAAATGTAACAAATCATAAATTGACATTTTTTTAATAAAAAATAGTTAATAATTTTAGAAAATAGAATTTTATAATTTAGATATTTTTCATCCTTCTGCTCTCATTTTCTAAGACAGTGTCTAGTAATAAAAATGTCACACCAGGCTTGAGCTAGGGTAAATAAAGCTTATTAACAACACACACTAAATAGCTGCTGGTTTCAGTTTTGTTGAATTTGCAAGCATGCATGCTGTGAGATATCTCTCTAACTAGAGCATTGGTTGATCTAACTCAGGGGTCCAATGCAATCTATCGACTCAAATGTGTGTGCACAATACTATCGAGTGCTGTTAAGCCTGAAAGGTAGTAAACAACTCCTAAAAAGTGTTACACTCATACTTTCCCACTCTCTCTATTACACACACGCTGTATCACTCACACACATTCTATTCTCTCATTCTTACACACACACTCTCTATTACACACCCACACACACACACTCTCTTACACGTACACACACACACTCTCTATTACACACACACTCTCTCTCTTACACTTACACACACACTCTTGCTTACACTTACACACACACTCTCTTTTACACACACACCCTCTCACTCTCTTACACACACACACACTATCTAACTCTAGTACTCTCTTACAAAGAATCTCCCACTCTAATTCTTTCTCACTCACAAACTAACATTTTTATACACACTCACAAAATGACATCTATTTATCAAGCTGTCAACCGCAAATACGCTGGAGATCTGCAGCGTATTTGTGGCGAGCCTGATTCGCCTTAGTTATCCAACCCTACAGACCGGCAAAAGTAGAATTTAGTGACGTAACATACGATCTGCCGGACTCAGTCCGACACAGATCGATGCTTACGTCATTACAGATGTTCCGAACGCAAGTTCAGCACAATCTGACTACTTTTGCTAGTTATCAAAAGTCTACCAGGTACACTCAGCACTATTCCGGCCCAGCGTACCTGGTTTTCAATACGCCGCCCTGGAGGCGGCGGATGCCATAGGAATCAATGGGAGTCTGAAACCAGCGAAAGCTTCTGTTCGCTGCTGCCCGATATCCCATTGATTCCTATGGGAACTTTTACACCTAACACCCTAACATGTACCCCGAGTCTAAACACCCCTAATCTGCCGCCCCCTACACAACCACCACCTACATAATAAATGTATTAACCCCTAAACCGCTGCTCACGGACCCCCGCCGCAACTAAATAAATTGTTTAACCCCTATACTGCTGCTCCCGGAGCCCACCGCAACTAAATAAATTGTTTAACCCCTATACCGCCGCTCCCGGAGCCCACTGCCACCTACATTATACTTATTAACCCCTAATCTGCCCCCCTACACCGCCGCCACCTACATTATACAGGGAGTGCAGAATTATTAGGCAAATGAGTTTTTTGACCACATCATCCTCTTTATGCATGTTGTCTTACTCCAAGCTGTATAGGCTCGAAAGCCTACTACCAATTAAGCATATTAGGTGATGTGCATCTCTGTAATGAGAAGGGGTGTGGTCTAATGATATCAACACCCTATATCAGGTGTGCATAATTATTAGGCAACTTCCTTTCCTTTGGTAAAATGGGTCAAAAGAAGGACTTGACAGGCTCAGAAAAGTAAAAAATAGTGAGATATCTTGCAGAGGGATGCAGCACTCTTAAAATTGCAAAGCTTCTGAGGCGTGATCATCGAACAATCAAGCGTTTCATTCAAAATAGTCAACAGGGTCGCAAGAAGCGTGCGGAAAAACCAAGGCGCAAAATAACTGCCCATGAACTGAGAAAAGTCAAGCGTGCAGCTGCCAAGATGCCACTTGCCACCAGTTTGGCCATATTTCAGAGCTGCAACATCACTGGAGTGCCCAAAAGCACAAGGTGTGCAATACTCAGAGACATGGCCAAGGTAAGAAAGGCTGAAAGACGACCACCACTGAACAAGACACACAAGCTGAAACGTCAAGACTGGGCCAAGAAATATCTCAAGACTGATTTTTCTAAGGTTTTATGGACTGATGAAATGAGAGTGAGTCTTGATGGGCCAGATGGATGGGCCCGTGGCTGGATTGGTAAAGGGCAGAGAGCTCCAGTCCGACTCAGACGCCAGCAAGGTGGAGGTGGAGTACTGGTTTGGGCTGGTATCATCAAAGATGAGCTTGTGGGGCCTTTTCGGGTTGAGGATGGAGTCAAGCTCAACTCCCAGTCCTACTGCCAGTTTCTGGAAGACACCTTCTTCAAGCAGTGGTACAGGAAGAAGTCTGCATCCTTCAAGAAAAACATGATTTTCATGCAGGACAATGCTCCATCACACGCGTCCAAGTACTCCACAGCGTGGCTGGCAAGAAAGGGTATAAAAGAAGAAAATCTAATGACATGGCCTCCTTGTTCACCTGATCTGAACCCCATTGAGAACCTGTGGTCCATCATCAAATGTGAGATTTACAAGGAGGGAAAACAGTACACCTCTCTGAACAGTGTCTGGGAGGCTGTGGTTGCTGCTACACGCAATGTTGATGGTGAACAGATCAAAACACTGACAGAATCCATGGATGGCAGGCTTTTGAGTGTCCTTGCAAAGAAAGGTGGCTATATTGGTCACTGATTTGTTTTTGTTTTGTTTTTTGAATGTCAGAAATGTATATTTGTGAATGTTGAGATGTTATATTGGTTTCACTGGTAAAAATAAATAATTGAAATGGGTAAATATTTGGTTTTTGTTAAGTTACCTAATAATTATGCACAGTAATAGTCACCTGCACACACAGATATCCCCCTAAAATAGCTATAACTAAAAACAAACTACAAACTACTTCCAAAACTATTCAGCTTTGATATTAATGAGTTTTTTGGGTTCATTGAGAACGTGGTTGTTGTTTAATAATAAAATTAATCCTCAAAAATACAACTTGCCTAATAATTCTGCACTCCCTGTATTTACTAACCCCTAATCTGCCCCCACTACACCACCATCACTATATTAAATTTATTAACCCCTAAACCTAAGTCTAACCCTAACCCTAACACCCCCTAACTTAAATATAATTTAAATAAATCTAAATAAATATAACTATCATTAACTAAATTATTCCTATTTAAAACTAAATACTTACCTATAAATTAAACCCTAAGATAGCTACAATATAACTAATAGTTACATTGTAGCTAGCTTAGGGTTTATTTTTATTTTACAGGCAACTTTGCATTTATTTTAACTAGGTAGAATAGTTACTAAATAGTTATTAACTATTTAATAACTACCTAACTAAAATAAATACAAATATACCTGAAAAATAAAACCTAACCTAAGTTACAATTACACCTAACACTACACTATAATTAAATTAATTCCCTAAATTAACTACAATTAAATAAAATAATCTAAAGTAAAAAAAAAAAACACTAAATTACAGAAAATAATAAAATAATTACAAGATTTTTAAACTAATTAAACCTACTCTAATCCCCATAACAAAATAAAAAAGCCCCCCAAAATAAAAAAAGCCCTACCCTACACTAAATTACAAATAGCCCTTAAAAGGGCCTTTTGCGGGGCATTGCCCCAAAGTAATCAGCTCTTTTACCTGTACAAAAAAATTACAACCCCCCAACATTAAAACCCACCACCCACACAACCCTACTCTAAAACCCACCTAATTCCCCTTTAAAAAAACCTAACACTAACCCCTTGAAGATCACCCTACCTTGAGACGTCTTCACCCAACCGGGCCGAAGTCCTCAATGAAGCCGGGCAAAGTGGTCCTCCAGACGGGCAGAAGTCTTCATCCAAGCCGGGCAGAAGAGGTCCTCCAGACAGGCAGAAGTCTTCATCCAGACGGCATCTTCTATCTTTATCCATCCGGCGCGTAGCGGCTCCATCTTCAAGACATCCGACATGGAGCATCCTCTTCATCCAGAGTCTTCTTCAACAATGATGGGTCCTTTAAGTGACATCATCCAAAATGGCGTCCCTTGAATTCCGATTGGCTGATAGAATTCTATCAGCCAATCGGAATAAAGGTAGGAGAAATCCTATTGGTTGATGCAATCAGCCAATAGGATTGAACTTCAATCTTATAGGCTGACCCAATCAGCCAATAGAATGCGAGCTCAATCCTATTGGCTGATTGGATCAGCCAATAGGATTGAAGTTCAATCCTATTGTCTGATTGCATCAACCAATAGGATTTTTCCTACCTTAATTCCGATTGGCTGATAGAATTCTATCAGCCAATCGGAATTGAAGGGATGCCATCTTGGATGAAGTCACTTAAAGGACCCGTCATTGTTGAAGAAGACTCCGGATGAAGAGGATGCTACGAGTTGGATCTCTTGAAGATTGAGCCACTCAGTGCCGGATGGATGAAGATAGAAGATGCCGTCTGGATGAAGACTTCTGCCCATCTGGAGGACCTCTTCTGCCCGGCTTGGATGAAGACTTCTGCCCGTCTAGAGGACCACTTCACCCGGCTTCGTTGAGGACTTTGGCCCGGTTGGGTGAAGACGTCTCAAGGTAGGGTGATCTTCAAGGGGTTAGTGTTAGGTTTTTTTAAGGGGGGATTGCGTGGGTTTTAGAGTAGGGTTGTGTGGGTGGTGGGTTTTAATGTTGGGGGGGTTGTAAGTTTTTTGTACAGGTTAAACAGCTTATTACTTTGGGGCAATGCCCTGCAAAAGGCCCTTTTAAGGGCTATTTGCAATTTAGTGTAGGGTAGGGCTTTTTTTATTTTCTATTCTAACTAGTTAAAATAAATGCAAAGTTGCCTGTAAAATAAAAATAAACCCTAAGCTAGCTACAATGTAACTATTAGTTATATTGTAGCTATCTTAGGGTTTATTTTTATTTTACAGGCAACTTTGCATTTATTTTAACTAGTTAGAATAGAAAATAAAAAAAGCCCTACCCTACACTAAATTGCAAATAGCCCTTAAAAGGGCCTTTTGCAGGGCATTGCCCCAAAGTAATAAGCTGTTTAACCTGTACAAAAAACTTACAACCCCCCCAACATTAAAACCCACCACCCACACAACCCTACTCTAAAACCCACGCAATCCCCCTAAAAAAAACCTAACACTAACCCCTTGAAGATCACCCTACCTTGAGACGTCTTCACCCAACCGGGCCAAAGTCCTCAACGAAGCCGGGTGAAGTGGTCCTCTAGACGGGCAGAAGTCTTCATCCAAGCCGGGCAGAAGAGGTCCTCCAGATGGGCAGAAGTCTTCATCCAGACGGCATCTTCTATCTTCATCCATCCGGCACTGAGTGGCTCAATCTTCAAGAGATCCAACTCGTAGCATCCTCTTCATCCGGAGTCTTCTTCAACAATGACGGGTCCTTTAAGTGACTTCATCCAAGATGGCATCCCTTCAATTCCGATTGGCTGATAGAATTCTATCAGCCAATCGGAATTAAGGTAGGAAAAATCCTATTGGTTGATGCAATCAGACAATAGGATTGAACTTCAATCCTATTGGCTGATCCAATCAGCCAATAGGATTGAGCTCGCATTCTATTGGCTGATTGGGTCAGCCTATAAGATTGAAGTTCAATCCTATTGGCTGATTGCATCAACCAATAGGATTTCTCCTACCTTTATTCCGATTGGCTGATAGAATTCTATCAGCCAATCGGAATTCAAGGGACGCCATTTTGGATGATGTCACTTAAAGGACCCATCATTGTTGAAGAAGACTCTGGATGAAGAGGATGCTCCATGTCGGATGTCTTGAAGATGGAGCCGCTACGCGCCGGATGGATAAAGATAGAAGATGCCGTCTGGATGAAGACTTCTGCCTGTCTGGAGGACCTCTTCTGCCCGGCTTGGATGAAGACTTCTGCCCGTCTGGAGGACCACTTTGCCCGGCTTCATTGAGGACTTCGGCCCGGTTGGGTGAAGACGTCTCAAGGTAGGGTGATCTTCAAGGGGTTAGTGTTAGGTTTTTTTAAAGGGGAATTAGGTGGGTTTTAGAGTAGGGTTGTGTGGGTGGTGGGTTTTAATGTTGGGGGGTTGTAATTTTTTTGTACAGGTAAAAGAGCTGATTACTTTGGGGCAATGCCCCGCAAAAGGCCCTTTTAAGGGCTATTTGTAATTTAGTGTAGGGTAGGGCTTTTTTTATTTTGGGGGGCTTTTTTATTTTGTTATGGGGATTAGAGTAGGTTTAATTAGTTTAAAAATCTTGTAATTATTTTATTATTTTCTGTAATTTAGTGTTTTTTTTTTTACTTTAGATTATTTTATTTAATTGTAGTTAATTTAGGGAATTAATTTAATTATAGTGTAGTGTTAGGTGTAATTGTAACTTAGGTTAGGTTTTTTTTTCAGGTATATTTGTATTTATTTTAGTTAGGTAGTTATTAAATAGTTAATAACTATTTAGTAACTATTCTACCTAGTTAAAATAAATGCAAAGTTGCCTGTAAAATAAAAATAAACCCTAAGCTAGCTACAATGTAACTATTAGTTATATTGTAGCTATCTTAGGGTTTAATTTATAGGTAAGTATTTAGTTTTAAATAGGAATAATTTAGTTAATGATAGTTATATTTATTTAGATTTATTTAAATTATATTTAAGTTAGGGGGTGTTAGGGTTAGGGTTAGACTTAGGTTTAGGGGTTAATAAATTTAATATAGTGATGGTGGTGTAGTGGGGGGCAGATTAGGGGTTAGTAAATACAGGGAGTGCAGAATTATTAGGCAAGTTGTATTTTTGAGGATTAATTTTATTATTAAACAACAACCACGTTCTCAATGAACCCAAAAAACTCATTAATATCAAAGCTGAATAGTTTTGGAAGTAGTTTGTAGTTTGTTTTTAGTTATAGCTATTTTAGGGGGATATCTGTGTGTGCAGGTGACTATTACTGTGCATAATTATTAGGTAACTTAACAAAAACCAAATATTTACCCATTTCAATTATTTATTTTTACCAGTGAAACCAATATAACATCTCAACATTCACAAATATACATTTCTGACATTCAAAAACAAAACAAAAACAAATCAGTGACCAATATAGCCACCTTTCTTTGCAAGGACACTCAAAAGCCTGCCATCCATGGATTCTGTCAGTGTTTTGATCTGTTCACCATCAACATTGCGTGTAGCAGCAACCACAGCCTCCCAGACACTGTTCAGAGAGGTGTACTGTTTTCCCTCCTTGTAAATCTCACATTTGATGATGGACCACAGGTTCTCAATGGGGTTCAGATCAGGTGAACAAGGAGGCCATGTCATTAGATTTTCTTCTTTTATACCCTTTCTTGCCAGCCACGCTGTGGAGTACTTGGACGCGTGTGATGGAGCATTGTCCTGCATGAAAATCATGTTTTTCTTGAAGGATGCAGACTTCTTCCTGTACCACTGCTTGAAGAAGGTGTCTTCCAGAAACTGGCAGTAGGACTGGGAGTTGAGCTTGACTCCATCCTCAACCCGAAAAGGCCCCACAAGCTCATCTTTGATGATACCAGCCCAAACCAGTACTCCACCTCCACCTTGCTGGCGTCTGAGTCGGACTGGAGCTCTCTGCCCTTTACCAATCCAGCCACGGGCCCATCCATCTGGCCCATCAAGACTCACTCTCATTTCATCAGTCCATAAAACCTTAGAAAAATCAGTCTTGAGATATTTCTTGGCCCAGTCTTGACGTTTCAGCTTGTGTGTCTTGTTCAGTGGTGGTCGTCTTTCAGCCTTTCTTACCTTGGCCATGTCTCTGAGTATTGCACACCTTGTGCTTTTGGGCACTCCAGTGATGTTGCAGCTCTGAAATATGGCCAAACTGGTGGCAAGTGGCATCTTGGCAGCTGCACGCTTGACTTTTCTCAGTTCATGGGCAGTTATTTTGCGCCTTGGTTTTTCCGCACGCTTCTTGCGACCCTGTTGACTATTTTGAATGAAACGCTTGATTGTTCGATGATCACGCCTCAGAAGCTTTGCAATTTTAAGAGTGCTGCATCCCTCTGCAAGATATCTCACTATTTTTTACTTTTCTGAGCCTGTCAAGTCCTTCTTTTGACCCATTTTACCAAAGGAAAGGAAGTTGCCTAATAATTATGCACACCTGATATAGGGTGTTGATATCATTAGACCACACCCCTTCTCATTACAGAGATGCACATCACCTAATATGCTTAATTGGTAGTAGGCTTTCGAGCCTATACAGCTTGGAGTAAGACAACATGCATAAAGAGGATGATGTGGTCAAAAAACTCATTTGCCTAATAATTCTGCACTCCCTGTATAATGTAGGTGGCGGCGGTGTAGGGGGGCAGATTAGGGGTTAATAAGTATAATGTAGGTGGCAGTGGGCTCCGGGAGCGGCGGTATAGGGGTTAAACAATTTATTTAGTTGCGGTGGGCTCCGGGAGCAGCAGTATAGGGGTTAAACAATTTATTTAGTTGCGGCGGGGGTCCGTGAGCAGCGGTTTAGGGGTTAATACATTTATTATGTAGGTGGTGGTTGTGTAGGGGGCGGCAGATTAGGGGTGTTTAGACTCGGGGTACATGTTAGGGTGTTAGGTGTAAAAGTTCCCATAGGAATCAATGGGATATCGGGCAGCAGCGAACAGAAGCTTTCGCTGGTTTCAGACTCCCATTGATTCCTATGGCATCCGCCGCCTCCAGGGCGGCGTATTGAAAACCAGGTACGCTGGGCCGGAATAGTGCTGAGTGTACCTGGTAGACTTTTGATAACTAGCAAAAGTAGTCAGATTGTGCTGAACTTGCGTTCGGAACATCTGTAATGACGTAAGCATCGATCTGTGTCGGACTGAGTCCGGCAGATCGTATGTTACGTCACTAAATTCTACTTTTGCCGGTCTGTAGGGTTGGATAACTAAGGCGAATCAGGCTCGCCACAAATACGCTGCAGATCTCCAGCGTATTTGCGGTTGACAGCTTGATAAATAGATGTCATTTTGTGAGTGTGTATAAAAATGTTAGTTTGTGAGTGAGAAAGAATTAGAGTGGGAGATTCTTTGTAAGAGAGTACTAGAGTTAGATAGTGTGTGTGTGTGTAAGAGAGTGAGGGTGTGTGTGTGTAAAAGAGAGTGTGTGTGTAAGTGTAAGCAAGAGTGTGTGTGTAAGTGTAAGAGAGAGAGTGTGTGTGTAATAGAGAGTGTGTGTGTGTACGTGTAAGAGAGTGTGTGTGTGTGGGTGTGTAATAGAGAGTGTGTGTGTAAGAATGAGAGAATAGAATGTGTGTGAGTGATACAGCGTGTGTGTAATAGAGAGAGTGGGAAAGTATGAGTGTAACACTTTTTAGGAGTTGTTTACTACCTTTCAGGCTTAACAGCACTCGATAGTATTGTGCACACACATTTGAGTCGATAGATTGCATTGGACCCCTGAGTTAGATCAACCAATGCTCTAGTTAGAGAGATATCTCACAGCATGCATGCTTGCAAATTCAACAAAACTGAAACCAGCAGCTATTTAGTGTGTGTTGTTAATAAGCTTTATTTACCCTAGCTCAAGCCTGGTGTGACATTTTTATTACTAGACACTGTCTTAGAAAATGAGAGCAGAAGGATGAAAAATATCTAAATTATAAAATTCTATTTTCTAAAATTATTAACTATTTTTTATTAAAAAAATGTCAATTTATGATTTGTTACATTTTTGGACCATGTTATGTACATAATGCTGCTACTTAGAAACAAATGTACATTTATGCAGTTGTTTTTTTTGTCAATTGAACAAAATAACCTTCTTATTCTTTTGATTATATTATAATATTTTAGTTTCCTGAGACTTAGCATTGTGTAGAGACGGTTATGCAGCACTGTTTGAAACAATATCCACTCTTGTTAAGATCAGTAAATATATTATATAAAATATAAAGTTAACACAATTTGCTCCATATATCAAAGATTCAACTGTTAAATTTGCTGAAAATAGGCATCAAATGACGTGCATAATTGACGCCCCTAACTTATAATTCTGTCAACATTGTCAGATATAGCACACACTATTGTAACATAAGCTCCAGCAATACATATTCTATGTTGATTTTTTGCAACTCTATTTGAGTGTGATGATGCTAATCAGATCGTACATACAACTCCATTCGACCATATTAAAATGTATTAAACATTCAACTGGTACGTTTGCATCTCGAATGACTGGGCGATTTTGATTTTCAAGCAGCCACCTTTGTGCTAGTGAATGCCATAGGAATCAAAGGGATGTTAATACAATGTTAAAAATAAACTATAAAAAAGTTGTGTCTACCAACACAGAACTGTTTAGTTATATCCTGTTTGTTCCCTTATAAATACTTTATTCACAATGGATATGTTAAATGTATTTATATTTGCAATACTCCTTCGATGCAGAAAAAGGAGATTAGAAAACCAACAACAGGCAATTAAAGAGCTACAACAATGTGTTACTGTACTTTTTCATAAATAAGAATGAAAATGATCATTAAAAATGGCGAACATGATTAAAACTATATGTAAAAAACGTGTCATGTGATTGTCATGTGATTGATAGCGTACATAATTCCAGCTAGAAGAAAGGATACATTTACAAATACGCACCATAGAAGCTTCATATTTATCATTGGTATGCTGAGCTTCGCGTACTAGTTGACTCAAGTGAGTTTGGACATTTTTTTGATAAATATTGATGCTGAATTGTATTATTATTATTATTATTATTATTATTATACTTTATAAAGCATCAACATATTCTGCAGCGCTGTCCATGGGTACAATTTGTTTAAATAAAACAATTTTACAAAATGTGAAAGAGACCATACAACATTTTATAAACACATACAGGAGGAGTTGAGGCTAATGTAAAAAAGCTGAAGCTTTGATAAATGAAGCCCTGTAAATCTGTGGCTTTCCTGAAATACCCTGGGTATCTGATGGGCTTTGATTGAGCTGTAAGGCAACATATTTTGCAAAGTTAATTTCCGCTTTGTGTTTTTTTTATTAGTGGATGTGTTTTTCAGATTAAGCAGAAATGTCAAATGATTCCAGCATGGGTTTCAAAACATGTTTTTAGCTATGCTCATTCAATAAATCAAACCACTTTTGAAAATATGAAAAACAAATTTGATTGTAATTTGTGTGTGCATCACACATTGATTTGTGGGTACAAAACAAGAATAGTAAATATCAAACAATTCTCCTGTATATAATATATTGCAATTTAAGATTGCTTATATATAACTGCAAACATTATAAGGAACTAGAATTACCATGTGAAGCTAATAAATTAATTGCATGTTTTGCTGTTTAAGATCTCTAAATGCTGCAACTCTGGGGATCTCAACGTCACAATGGGATACAAAGCATTATTTCTCCATGAGGATTAGTCTGACATCAGCAACCAAGTGAAAAACAACTAATCTTATAAATAGGAGCAGTCATTCTTGGAAGAATCAGGAATTAACTTCACAGTGATCTAAAAAAATACAAAAACAAATGTGAAACAATAAAAAAACAAAATAACACTCATATCCATATTGGGGGCTGCAATTGAAGGTGAAATACTGGTGACTGTGGAACAGGGAGGCTTTACATGATTGCTCGTGACATTTCTCTATAATTGCGCGCTAAAACCTGAGTAGTGTTTTTGTAATTACTGCACCAGCCTTTGAAGAGGGTCCTTTGATTGCCTCTTTAGTAAATTCTTGGTATGTTTTTCTATTACCTTTGAATCAGAAGGATGTGTTATTAATGTGAGATGGACATTTCATTACCCCTCCAACATAAACATCAAGCTATTAATATATAGTACTATAAGAGAGACAAGAAAGAGTGATATGACAGAAATGTCATATATATGGCAAGGGTTGTAGAAGAAGAAAGTCCGGCATAGAAAGCATGATCATTAGCCAGAGAATGTTATGTTAAAATTGTGCAATAGAGAGTTGAATGTTTTTAAGTCCACATTCACACATATATATATACACACTAAGGGGCCTATTTATGTAAGGCCTGTCGGACATTATCTGACATTGCGGATCATGTCTGACAGACCTCGCTGAATGCGGAGAGCAATGAACTCTCCGCATTCAGCATTGCACCAGCAGTTCTTGTGAACTGCTGGTGCAACGCCGCCCCCTGCAGATTCACGGCCAATCATCCACTAGCAGGGGGTGTCAATCAATCCAATCATATTCGATCTGATTAAATTGCGGCAATGTCTGTCCACCTCCTCAGAGCAGGCAGACAGGTTATGGAGCAGCGGTCTTCAGACCACTGCTCCATAACTTATGTTTCTGGTGAGCTTTAAGGTTCAAAGGAAAGGGGGTTTGTGATGGCACTCCTATTTTGTTAAACAAGGTGGGCTCTATTCATATATCGGCATTTGGCCTAAAAATAGAAGAAATAAATGATGCCCTTACGTGCTGTGTACTATGTACTGTGACTACAAAGCAACTATAGACAGTTGCAGGAAAAGTGTACACATATTAGCACTCATACCTTGTAAGATTCAATTCTATGAGTTTATGCAGTGGTTAATTAGTACATAAGAAAAACACATTAAAATATAACCTTTATTATGATTAGTTAAAAATTGGGCTCACTTTAAAAACCCTAGATGGCTAGTGTACAGTATCAATAATATATAAGTTTCTGGTAGAGTTCAATATCAGTATAGAAAATGTGTGGTTGAATAGTTGTGTTCACATCATTTCCTAGTGTTATAAAATGTGACACAATATGTAAAGGCTCCCACACCGTAGACTAGTGATCAGTACTTCAGGATAAAAATTATTATGTTGGCTGTGTTGCAGAGCTAGAAAGTAGTTCTCTAAAGTTATTATTCCACGTAAATATTGGAACAAATATACAGATTTGTCAGCTTGTACACTTAAAGATATAATAGTCTATAATTGGTGTAAGACAAGTCTATGTAATGTGTTACTTTAGAGAAACATAGATGTATTCTTTGTTACCAACTAAAGTGATACAATGTATCTGTTGTAATAAAACAAGAACTAGCTTGTATTGCTGTTTGAATATCGTAATAAACAATTCACTTGGATACAGTAATGTTGTTGCTTAATGTATCTGTTATATTAGTTAATATTAACAGACCCCGCCGATTGAGCTATTCAGTATTATAACTCTATGATTTGGCATAAGTTGATGTTTCAACGGTAGTATTGTTAGTCATGTGACGATTCTCTGTATATGTATATGGAATCGGCAGATTTCGTTAATGTACCGTGCAGACCTCTAATTGGCCAGTAAACATTGACCTGATCGTAATAATCATAGATGTATGAGCTCTATAATGCAGCAAGGGTTGAAGTTAGACGGTAACAGTATGTAAAGGCTCCCACACCATAGACTAGTGATCAGTACTTCAGAATAAAAATTATTATATTAGCTGTGGGGCAGAGCTTAAAAGTAGTTCTCTAAAGTTATTATTCCAAGTAAATATTGGAACAAATATACAGATTTGTCAGCTTGTACACTTAAAGATATAACAGTCAATAATTAGTGTGAGACAAGTCTATGTAACGTGTTACTTTAGAGAAACATAGATGTATTCTTTGTTACCAACTATGGTGATACTATGTATCTGTTATGATAGAACGAGAACTAGTTTGTATTGCTGTTTGTATATCGTAATAAACAATTCACTTAGATACAGTAATATTGTTGCTTAATGTATCTGTTATATTAGTTAGTATTAACAGACCCCGCCGATTGAGCTATTCAGTATTATACCTCTATGATTTGGCATAAGTTGAGGTTTCAACGGTAGTATTGTTAGTCATGTGACTATTCTCTATATATATATATGTAATCGGCCGATTTCATTAGTGTACCGTGCAGACCTCTAATTAGCCAATAAACATTGACCTGATCGTAATGATCATAGATGTATGAGCTTTATAATGCAGCAAGGGTTGGAGTTAGACGGTAACACATTATAGCTATTGCAAACACAGCTCGAGTATAACAAATAAGAGTCTGGCGATGAACAGTTTACTGAATCGCTAGGTTAGAGAAATAATTCTCTGCTTCAGTACTATGTAGCTGTTCCTCCATCTAAGTAACTGACTAGCTAATCTGAGTATATGATGAACATCAGCTCAGATATCAAATTTGTTGTTAACGTTAACTAGCACATACTAGATTAAAACTGAGGGGTCCCAATATCCCCTGCTTAAGGTTCGCCAGAAACACGGCGCTTCAAACTCCATACGGAGCTTGATAGATATGCCCCAATGTTGTAGGTTTCCTCTAAGAAACTAGTCTTCTATGGCTTTTGATAATAATTTTTCTGTTTGTCTATTTGTTATGTAGGAGACATCTCCCAGGTGCATATAGTATGGTTGGATTCCAGTTTGATTTAAATTATAAGATATCTCAAACTACACATGTGACAACTATATAAATAAATGTATATGGAATGTGAATATACTTTGCGTTCTGAGTGCTGAATTCCCTGTCTCTTCAACTAAGAATTACTTTCCTTACCATCTGTCTTTCATATATTAGATATTATACTTGTTGAGGGTCTGCACCAATAGCTAAAATACTTTAATAATTTACAAAAATAATTAATAAAAGTGTTATAACTCCCTTCATTCATATAGTATAACTAATATTACTCAGAGCAGGACATTTAACACTAGTCCAGAATGTATATCCGATGAACTGAGATCAAAGATAACTATGGAGACTTAATATAAACTGTACATCTCAAGTGATTAAATAGCTTTTATACCTGAATACCAGACTCAAAAAGGACTGAGGGTTTTCTTGTTCTTAGTCACATCTTGTCTGGTGTCATGATCTCTTAATGCTGCCATAACATTTTATTGCTGTCCTCAAACTACTTGTCTGCCAGGCTGGCTGCATGTTTTATTAATGGTTGCCGCTGATTGTTGATAAAAAATAACATGCAGAAATGATCAGCAAAAATGAATTAACACTGAGAAATAAAATCGCTGAAAGGTTTCCTTCCTGTTTTATTTGATTTGATATTAGCAATGCACCATCTTGTGTAGCTCTGGCACCAATCAGATTTAGCTTAGCAAGCTTATCATTCAGTGTCTATATAAGTATAGTTTTAATTTAGGATTGAGGCAACCCCGGAATAAGAATTGTCTGAAGGGGTTTTTGACCCCACTATAGCTACTGATTGGGGTGGAGCTGTGAGTGTTGGGTAAGGCATAAACGGGTTGGGACAGCAGAAGCTGTCAGCAGTTGAGCGGAAGAAGCTGAGCAGGAAGAGCTACTTACAAAGTGAGATGCAGCAAATGAATGGTGAAGGTGCTGGTGCTCCAGTTGTCCAGAGGTGTGGAAGTGGTTGCAACAGAGGCCTTGGAGGAAGGGAGGGCAGTCAGTGGTGCTCCGAGGAGCAAGAAATGGCAGGTGGTAGTGTGGCACAGGTCAAGTTGCCATCTGCGGCCCATCTATCAGGACCAGGAGGGACTCTGGGAGCAGGAGGCGAGATTCGATAAAGCTCTCAGGTGGTTCTGGCAAAGACCAGTGGTATGGGTGGAGCGACCGGCTCTACGGCTGCTGGAAGTGACATTGTGAGGAAGCGGCGTCCAGGACGAGTGAAGTCGGTGAAGAGGAGCAGATACAGCAACAGAAACTAGAGGAACAGCAGGTCAGTTGGTTGGAGAGGTAACGGGTGCAGGTGGGAGGCCTGACACTCACTTGAGGGAGCAGTGGTATGTAACAGCCTCAGGGCAGTCCTGGTTTACAGAGGGGTGAAATGGAAGCCTACAGTGACTTTGCAGAGGCTTTGGGGGTGTTAGGGTTAGGTTTAGGGGTTAATAAATTTAATATAGTGGCGGCGGTGTAGGGGGGCAGATTAGGGGTTAGTAAATATAATGTAGGTGGCGGCGGTGTAGGGGGGCAGATTAGGGGTTAATAAATATAATGTAGGTGGCAGTGGGCTCCGGGAGCGGCGGTATAGGGGTTAAACAATTTATTTAGTTGCAGTGGGCACCGGGAGTGGCAGTATAGGGGTTAAACAATTTATTTAGTTGCGGCGGGGGTCCGTGAGCGGCGGTTTAGGGGTTAATACGTTTATTAGAGTGGCGGTGGGCTCCGGGAGCGGCGTTTTAGGGGTTAATAAGTATTATGTAGGTGGTGGCGGTGTAGGGGCGGCAGATTAGGGGTGTTTAGACTCGGGGTACATGTTAAGGTGTTAGGTGTAAACGTTCCCATAGGAATAAATGGGATATCGGGCAGCAGCGAACAGAAGCTTTCGCTGCGTTCAGACTCCCATTGATTCCTATGGCATCCGCCGCCTCCAGGGCGTCGGATTGAAAACCAGGTACGCTGGGCCGAAATAGTGCCGAGTGTAACTGGTAGACTTTTGATAACTAGTAAAAGAAGTCAGATTGTGCTGAACTTGCGTTCGGAACATCTGTAATGACGTAAGCATCGATCTGTGTCGGACTGAGTCCGGCAGATCGTATGTTACGTCACTAAATTCTACTTTTCCCGGTCTGTAGGGTTTGATAACTAAGGCGAATCAGGCTCGCCACAAATACGCTGCAGATCTCCAGCGTATTTGCGGTTGACAGCTTGATAAATAGATGTCATTGTGTGAGTGTGTATAAATATGTTAGTGTGTGAGTGAGAAAGTATTAGAGTGGGAGATTCTTTGTAAGAGAGTACTAGAGTGAGATAGTGTGTGTGTGTGTAAGAGAGTGAGAGGGTGTGTGTGTAAGAGAGAGTGTGTGTGTAAGTGTAAGAGAGAGTGTGTGTGTAAGTGTAAGAGAGAGAGTGTGTGTGTAATAGAGAGTTTGTGTGTGTACGTGTAAGAGAGTGTGTGTGTGTGGGTGTGTAATAGAGAGTGTGTGTGTAAGAATGAGAGAATAGAATGTGTGTGAGTGATACAGCGTGTGTGTAATAGAGAGAGTGGGAAAGTATGAGTGTAACACTTTTTAGGAGTTGTTTACTACCTTTCAGGCTTAACAGCACTCAATAGTATTGTGCACACACATTTGAGTCGATAGAGTGCATTGACCCCTGAGTTAGATCAACCAATGCTCTAGTTAGAGAGATATCTCACAGCATGCATGCTTGCAAATTCAACAAAACTGAAACCAGCAGCTATTTATTGTGTGTTGTTAATAAGCTTTATTTACCCTAGCTCAAGCCTGGTGTGACATTTTTATTACTAGACACTGTCTTAGAAAATGAGAGCAGAAGGATGAAAAATATCTAAATTATAAAATTCTATTTTCTAAAATTATTAACTATTTTTATTAAAAAATGTCAATTTATGATTTGTTAAATTTTTGGACCATGTTATGTACATAATGCTGCTACTTAGAAACAAATGTACATTTATGCAGTTGTTTTTTTTGTCAATTGGACAAAATAACCTTCTTATTCTTTTGATTATATTATTTTAGTTTCCTGAGACTTAGCATTGTGTAGAGACGGTTATGCAGCACTGTTTGAAACAATATCCACTCTTGTTAAGATCAGTAAATATATTATATAAAATATAAAGTTAACACAATTTGCTCCATATATCAAAGATTCAACTGTTGAATTTGCTGAAAATATGCAACAAATGACGTGCATAATTGACGCCCCTAACTTATAATTCTGTCAACATTGTCAGATATAGCGCACACTATTGTAACATAAGCTCCAGCAATACATATTCTATGTTGATTTTTTGCAACGCTATTTGAGTGTGATGATGCTAATCAGATCATGCATACAACTCCATTTGACTATATTAAAATGTATTAAACATTCAACTGGTACGTTTGCATCTCGAATGACTGGGCGATTTTGATTTTCAAGCAGCCACCTTTGTGCTAGTGAATGCCATAGGAATCAAAGGGATGTTAATACAATGTTAAAAATAAACTATAAAAAAGTTGTGTCTACCAACACAGAACTGTTTAGTTATATCCTGTTTGTTCCCTTATCAATACTTTATTCACAATGGATATGTTAAATGTATTTATATTTGCAATACTCCTTCGATGCAGAAAAAGGAGATTAGAAAACCAACAACAGGCAATTAAAGAGCTACAACAATGTGTTACTGTACTTTTTCATAAATAAGAATGAAAATGATCATTAAAAATGGCGAACATGATTAAAACTATATGTAAAAAACGTGTCATGTGATTGTCATGTGATTGATAGCGTACATAATTCCAGCTAGAAGAAAGGATACATTTACAAATACGCACTATAGAAGCTTCATATTTATCATTGGTATGCTGAGCTTCGCGTACTAGTTGACTCAAGTGAGTTTGGACATTTTTTTGATAAATATTGATGCTGAATTGTATTATTATTATTATTTTATTATTATTATTATTATACTTTATAAAGCGTCAACATATTCTGCAGCGCTGTCCATGGGTACAATTTGTTTAAATAAAAAAATTTTACAAAATGTGAAAGAGACCATACAACATTTTATAAACACATACAGGAGGAGTTGAGGCTAATGTAAAAAAGCTGAAGCTTTGATAAATGAAGCCCTGTAAATCTGTGGCTTTCCTGAAATACCCTGGGTATCTGATGGGCTTTGATTGAGCTGTAAGGCAACATATTTTGCAAAGTTAATTTCCGCTTTGTGTTTTTTTTATTAGTGGATGTGTTTTTCAGATTAAGCAGAAATGTCAAATGATTCCAGCATGGGTTTCAAAACATGTTTTCAGCTATGCTAATTCAATATATCAAACCACTTTTGAAAATATGAAAAACAAATTTGATTGTAATTTGTGTGTGCATCACACATTGATTTGTGGGTACAAAACAAGAATAGTAAATATCAAACAATTCTCCTGTATATAATATATTGCAATTTAAGATTGCTTATATATAACTGCACACATTAAAAGGAATGAGAATTACCATGTGAAGCTAATAAATTAATTGCATGTTTTGCTGTTTAACATCTCTAAATGCTGCAACTCTGGGATCTCAACGTCACAATGGGATACAAAGCGTTATTTCTCCATGAGGATTAGTCTGACATCAGCAGCCATGTGAAAAACAACTAATCTTATAAATAGGAGCAGTCATTCTGGGAAGAATCAGGAATTAACTTCACAGTGATCTAAAAAAATACAAAAACAGATGTGAAACAATAAAAAAACAAAATAACACTCATATCCATATTGGGGGCTGCAATTGAAGGTGAAATACTGGTGACTGTGGAACAGGGAGGCTTTACATGATTGCTCGTGACATTTCTCTATAATTGCGCGCTAAAGCCTGAGTAGTGTTTTTGTAATTACTGCACCAGCCTTTGAAGAGGGTCCTTTGATTGCCTCTTTAGTAAATTCTTGGTATGTTTTTCTATTACCTTTGAATCAGAAGGATGTGTTATTAATGTGAGATGGACATTTCATTACCCCTCCAACATAAACATCAAGCTATTAATATATAGTACTATAAGAGAGACAAGAAAGAGTGATATGACAGAAATGTCATTATATGGCAAGGGTTGTAGAAGAAGAAAGTCCGGCATAGAAAGTATGATCATTAGCCAGAGAATGTTATGTTGAAATTGTGCAATAGAGAGTTGAATGTTTTTAAGTCCACATTCACATATATATATATATATATATATACACACACACACACTAAGGGGTCTATTTATGAAAGGTCTGTCGGACATGATCCACAATGTTGGATCATGTCCGACAGGCCTTTCATAAATAGACCCCTTAGTGTGTGTGTGTGTATATATATATATATATATATATATGTGAATGTGGACTTAAAAACATTCAACTCTCTATTGCACAATTTCAACATAACATTCTCTGGCTAATGATCATACTTTCTATGCCGGACTTTCTTCTTCTACAACCCTTGCCATATATATGACATTTCTGTCATATCACTCTTTCTTGTCTCTCTTATAGTACTATATATTAATAGCTTGATGTTTATGTTGGAGGGGTAATGAAATGTCCATCTCACATTAATAACACATCCTTCTGATTCAAAGGTAATAGAAAAACATACCAAGAATTTACTAAAGAGGCAATCAAAGGACCCTCTTCAAAGGCTGGTGCAGTAATTACAAAAACACTACTCAGGCTTTAGCGCGCAATTATAGAGAAATGTCACGAGCAATCATGTAAAGCCTCCCTGTTCCACAGTCACCAGTATTTCACCTTCAATTGCAGCCCCCAATATGGATATGAGTGTTATTTTGTTTTTTTATTGTTTCACATCTGTTTTTGTATTTTTTTAGATCACTGTGAAGTTAATTCCTGATTCTTCCCAGAATGACTGCTCCTATTTATAAGATTAGTTGTTTTTCACATGGCTGCTGATGTCAGACTAATCCTCATGGAGAAATAACGCTTTGTATCCCATTGTGACGTTGAGATCCCCAGAGTTGCAGCATTTAGAGATGTTAAACAGCAAAACATGCAATTAATTTATTAGCTTCACATGGTAATTCTCATTCCTTTTAATGTGTGCAGTTATATATAAGCAATCTTAAATTGCAATATATTATATACAGGAGAATTGTTTGATATTTACTATTCTTGTTTTGTACCCACAAATCAATGTGTGATGCACACACAAATTACAATCAAATTTGTTTTTCATATTTTCAAAAGTGGTTTGATATATTGAATTAGCATAGCTGAAAACATGTTTTGAAACCCATGCTGGAATCATTTGACATTTCTGCTTAATCTGAAAAACACATCCACTAATAAAAAAAACACAAAGCGGAAATTAACTTTGCAAAATATGTTGCCTTACAGCTCAATCAAAGCCCATCAGATACCCAGGGTATTTCAGGAAAGCCACAGATTTACAGGGCTTCATTTATCAAAGCTTCAGCTTTTTTACATTAGCCTCAACTCCTCCTGTATGTGTTTATAAAATGTTGTATGGTCTCTTTCACATTTTGTAAAATTTTTTTATTTAAACAAATTGTACCCATGGACAGCGCTGCAGAATATGTTGACGCTTTATAAAGTATAATAATAATAATAATAATAATAATAATAATAATACAATTCAGCATCAATATTTATCAAAAAAATGTCCAAACTCACTTGAGTCAACTAGTACGCGAAGCTCAGCATACCAATGATAAATATGAAGCTTCTATAGTGCGTATTTGTAAATGTATCCTTTCTTCTAGCTGGAATTATGTACGCTATCAATCACATGACAATCACATGACACGTTTTTTACATATAGTTTTAATCATGTTCGCCATTTTTAATGATCATTTTCATTCTTATTTATGAAAAAGTACAGTAACACATTGTTGTAGCTCTTTAATTGCCTGTTGTTGGTTTTCTAATCTCCTTTTTCTGCATCGAAGGAGTATTGCAAATATAAATACATTTAACATATCCATTGTGAATAAAGTATTGATAAGGGAACAAACAGGATATAACTAAACAGTTCTGTGTTGGTAGACACAACTTTTTTATAGTTTATTTTTAACATTGTATTAACATCCCTTTGATTCCTATGGCATTCACTAGCACAAAGGTGGCTGCTTGAAAATCAAAATCGCCCAGTCATTCGAGATGCAAACGTACCAGTTGAATGTTTAATACATTTTAATATAGTCAAATGGAGTTGTATGCATGATCTGATTAGCATCATCACACTCAAATAGCGTTGCAAAAAATCAACATAGAATATGTATTGCTGGAGCTTATGTTACAATAGTGTGCGCTATATCTGACAATGTTGACAGAATTATAAGTTAGGGGCGTCAATTATGCACGTCATTTGTTGCATATTTTCAGCAAATTCAACAGTTGAATCTTTGATATATGGAGCAAATTGTGTTAACTTTATATTTTATATAATATATTTACTGATCTTAACAAGAGTGGATATTGTTTCAAACAGTGCTGCATAACCGTCTCTACACAATGCTAAGTCTCAGGAAACTAAAATAATATAATCAAAAGAATAAGAAGGTTATTTTGTCCAATTGACAAAAAAAACAACTGCATAAATGTACATTTGTTTCTAAGTAGCAGCATTATGTACATAACATGGTCCAAAAATTTAACAAATCATAAATTGACATTTTTTAATAAAAATAGTTAATAATTTTAGAAAATAGAATTTTATAATTTAGATATTTTTCATCCTTCTGCTCTCATTTTCTAAGACAGTGTCTAGTAATAAAAATGTCACACCAGGCTTGAGCTAGGGTAAATAAAGCTTATTAACAACACACAATAAATAGCTGCTGGTTTCAGTTTTGTTGAATTTGCAAGCATGCATGCTGTGAGATATCTCTCTAACTAGAGCATTGGTTGATCTAACTCAGGGGTCAATGCACTCTATCGACTCAAATGTGTGTGCACAATACTATTGAGTGCTGTTAAGCCTGAAAGGTAGTAAACAACTCCTAAAAAGTGTTACACTCATACTTTCCCACTCTCTCTATTACACACACGCTGTATCACTCACACACATTCTATTCTCTCATTCTTACACACACACTCTCTATTACACACCCACACACACACACTCTCTTACACGTACACACACAAACTCTCTATTACACACACACTCTCTCTCTTACACTTACACACACACTCTCTCTTACACTTACACACACACTCTCTCTTACACACACACCCTCTCACTCTCTTACACACACACACACTATCTCACTCTAGTACTCTCTTACAAAGAATCTCCCACTCTAATACTTTCTCACTCACACACTAACATATTTATACACACTCACACAATGACATCTATTTATCAAGCTGTCAACCGCAAATACGCTGGAGATCTGCAGCGTATTTGTGGCGAGCCTGATTCGCCTTAGTTATCAAACCCTACAGACCGGGAAAAGTAGAATTTAGTGACGTAACATACGATCTGCCGGACTCAGTCCGACACAGATCGATGCTTACGTCATTACAGATGTTCCGAACGCAAGTTCAGCACAATCTGACTTCTTTTACTAGTTATCAAAAGTCTACCAGTTACACTCGGCACTATTTCGGCCCAGCGTACCTGGTTTTCAATCCGACGCCCTGGAGGCGGCGGATGCCATAGGAATCAATGGGAGTCTGAACGCAGCGAAAGCTTCTGTTCGCTGCTGCCCGATATCCCATTTATTCCTATGGGAACGTTTACACCTAACACCTTAACATGTACCCCGAGTCTAAACACCCCTAATCTGCCGCCCCCTACACCGCCACCACCTACATAATACTTATTAACCCCTAAAACGCCGCTCCCGGAGCCCACCGCCACTCTAATAAACGTATTAACCCCTAAACCGCCGCTCACGGACCCCCGCCGCAACTAAATAAATTGTTTAACCCCTATACTGCCACTCCCGGTGCCCACTGCAACTAAATAAATTGTTTAACCCCTATACCGCCGCTCCCGGAGCCCACTGCCACCTACATTATATTTATTAACCCCTAATCTGCCCCCCTACACCGCCGCCACCTACATTATATTTACTAACCCCTAATCTGCCCCCCTACACCGCCGCCACTATATTAAATTTATTAACCCCTAAACCTAACCCT
This sequence comes from Bombina bombina, assembly GCF_027579735.1. Lineage (NCBI taxonomy): Eukaryota > Metazoa > Chordata > Amphibia > Anura > Bombinatoridae > Bombina > Bombina bombina. Next base: position 989,092,277 of record NC_069499.1, on the reverse strand, counting down.
AACACCCCCAAAGCCTCTGCAAAGTCACTGTAGGCTTCCATTTCACCCCTCTGTAAACCAGGACTCCCCTGAGCTGTACATACCACTGCTCCCTCAAGTGAGTGTCAGGCCTCCCACCTGCACCCGTTACCTCTCCAACCAACTGACCTGCTGTTCCTCTAGTTTCTGTTGCTGTTATCTGCTCCTCTTCACCGACTTCACTCGTCCTGGACGCCGCTTCCTCACAATGTCACTTCCAGCAGCCGTAGAGCCTGGTCGCTCCACCCATCCACTGGTCTTGCCAGAACCACCTGAGAGCTTTATCGAATCTCGCCTCCTGCTCCCAGAGTCCCTCCTGGTCCTGATAGATGGGCCGCAATGGCAACTTGACCTGTGCCACACTACCACCTGCCATTTCTGCTCCTCGGGCACCACTGACTGCCCTCCCTTCCTCCAGCCTCTGTTGCAACCACTCCACACCTCTGGACAACTGGAGCACCAGCACCTTCACCATCATTTGCTGCATCTCCTTTGTAAGTAGCTCTTCCTGCTCAGCTTCTTCCCGCTCAACTGCTGACAGCTTCTGCTGTCCCAACCCGTTTATGCCTTACCCAACACTCACAGCTCCACCCCCAATCAGTAGCTATAGTGGGGTCAAAAACCCCTTCAGACAATTCTTATTCCGGGGTTGCCTCAATCCTAAATTAAAACTATACTTATATAGACACTGAATGATAAGCTTGCTAAGCTAAATCTGATTGGTGCCAGGAGCTACACAAGATGGTGCATGCTAATATCAAATCAAATAAAACAGGAAGGAAACCTTTCAGCGATTTTATTTCTCAGTGTTAATTCATTTTTGCTGAATCATTTCTGCATGTTATTTTTTATCAACAATCAGCGGCAACATTAATAAAACATGCAGCCAGCCTGGCAGACAAGTAGTTTGAGGACAGCATTAAAATGTTAATGGCAGCATTAAGAGATCATGACACCAGACAAGATGTGACTAAGAACAAGAAAACCCTCAGTCCGTTTTGAGTCTGGTATTCAGGTATAAAAGCTATTTAATCACTTGAGATGTACATTTATATTAAGTCTCCATAGTTATCTTTGATCTCAGTTCATCGGATATACATTCTGGACTAGTGTTAAATGTCCTGCTCTGAGTAATATTAGTTATACTATATGAATGAAGGGAGTTATAACACTTTTATTAATTATTTTTGTAAATTATTAAAGTATTTTAGCTATTGGTGCAGACCCTCAACAAGTATAATATCTAATATATGAAAGACAGATGGTAAGGAAAGTAATTCTTAGTTGAAGAGACAGGGAATTCAGCACTCAGAACGCAAAGTATATTCACATTCCATATACATTTATTTATATAGTATGTCACATGTGTAGTTTGAGATATCTTATAATTTAAATCAAACTGGAATCCAACCATACTATATGCACCTGGGAGATGTCTCCTACATAACAAATAGACAAACAGAAAAATTATTATCAAAAGCCATAGAAGACTAGTTTCTTAGAGGAAACCTACAACATTGGGGCATATCTATCAAGCTCCGTATGGAGTTTGAAGCGCCGTGTTTCTGGCGAACCTTAAGCAGGGGATATTGGGACCCCTCAGTTTTAATCTAGTATGTGCTAGTTAACGTTAACAAATTTGATATCTGAGCTGATGTTCATCATATACTCAGATTAGCTAGTCAGTTACTTAGATGGAGGAACAGCTACATAGTACTGAAGCAGAGAATTATTTCTCTAACCTAGCGATTCAGTAAACTGTTCATCGCCAGACTCTTATTTGTTATACTCGAGCTGTGTTTGCAATAGCTATAATGTGTTACCGTCTAACTCCAACCCTTGCTGCATTATAAAGCTCATACATCTATGATCATTACGATCAGGTCAATGTTTATTGGCTAATTAGAGGTCTGCACGGTACACTAATGAAATCGGCCGATTACATATATATATATAGAGAATAGTCACATGACTAACAATACTACCGTTGAAACCTCAACTTATGCCAAATCATAGAGGTATAATACTGAATAGCTCAATCGGCGGGGTCTGTTAATACTAACTAATATAACAGATACATTAAGCAACAATATTACTGTATCTAAGTGAATTGTTTATTACGATATACAAACAGCAATACAAACTAGTTCTCGTTCTATCATAACAGATACATAGTATCACCATAGTTGGTAACAAAGAATACATCTATGTTTCTCTAAAGTAACACGTTACATAGACTTGTCTCACACTAATTATTGACTGTTATATCTTTAAGTGTACAAGCTGACAAATCTGTATATTTGTTCCAATATTTACTTGGAATAATAACTTTAGAGAACTACTTTTAAGCTCTGCCCCACAGCTAATATAATAATTTTTATTCTGAAGTACTGATCACTAGTCTATGGTGTGGGAGCCTTTACATACTGTTACCGTCTAACTTCAACCCTTGCTGCATTATAGAGCTCATACATCTATGATTATTACGATCAGGTCAATGTTTACTGGCCAATTAGAGGTCTGCACGGTACATTAACGAAATCTGCCGATTCCATATACATATACAGAGAATCGTCACATGACTAACAATACTACCGTTGAAACATCAACTTATGCCAAATCATAGAGTTATAATACTGAATAGCTCAATCGGCGGGGTCTGTTAATATTAACTAATATAACAGATACATTAAGCAACAACATTACTGTATCCAAGTGAATTGTTTATTACGATATTCAAACAGCAATACAAGCTAGTTCTTGTTTTATTACAACAGATACATTGTATCACTTTAGTTGGTAACAAAGAATACATCTATGTTTCTCTAAAGTAACACATTACATAGACTTGTCTTACACCAATTATAGACTATTATATCTTTAAGTGTACAAGCTGACAAATCTGTATATTTGTTCCAATATTTACGTGGAATAATAACTTTAGAGAACTACTTTCTAGCTCTGCAACACAGCCAACATAATAATTTTTATCCTGAAGTACTGATCACTAGTCTACGGTGTGGGAGCCTTTACATATTGTGTCACATTTTATAACACTAGGAAATGATGTGAACACAACTATTCAACCACACATTTTCTATACTGATATTGAACTCTACCAGAAACTTATATATTATTGATACTGTACACTAGCCATCTAGGGTTTTTAAAGTGAGCCCAATTTTTAACTAATCATAATAAAGGTTATATTTTAATGTGTTTTTCTTATGTACTAATTAACCACTGCATAAACTCATAGAATTGAATCTTACAAGGTATGAGTGCTAATATGTGTACACTTTTCCTGCAACTGTCTATAGTTGCTTTGTAGTCACAGTACATAGTACACAGCACGTAAGGGCATCATTTATTTCTTCTATTTTTAGGCCAAATGCCGATATATGAATAGAGCCCACCTTGTTTAACAAAATAGGAGTGCCATCACAAACCCCCTTTCCTTTGAACCTTAAAGCTCACCAGAAACATAAGTTATGGAGCAGTGGTCTGAAGACCGCTGCTCCATAACCTGTCTGCCTGCTCTGAGGAGGTGGACAGACATTGCCGCAATTTAATCAGATCGAATATGATTGGATTGATTGACACCCCCTGCTAGTGGATGATTGGCCGTGAATCTGCAGGGGGCGGCGTTGCACCAGCAGTTCACAAGAACTGCTGGTGCAATGCTGAATGCGGAGAGTTCATTGCTCTCCGCATTCAGCGAGGTCTGTCAGACATGATCCGCAATGTCAGATAATGTCCGACAGGCCTTACATAAATAGGCCCCTTAGTGTGTATATATATATGTGTGAATGTGGACTTAAAAACATTCAACTCTCTATTGCACAATTTTAACATAACATTCTCTGGCTAATGATCATGCTTTCTATGCCGGACTTTCTTCTTCTACAACCCTTGCCATATATATGACATTTCTGTCATATCACTCTTTCTTGTCTCTCTTATAGTACTATATATTAATAGCTTGATGTTTATGTTGGAGGGGTAATGAAATGTCCATCTCACATTAATAACACATCCTTCTGATTCAAAGGTAATAGAAAAACATACCAAGAATTTACTAAAGAGGCAATCAAAGGACCCTCTTCAAAGGCTGGTGCAGTAATTACAAAAACACTACTCAGGTTTTAGCGCGCAATTATAGAGAAATGTCACGAGCAATCATGTAAAGCCTCCCTGTTCCACAGTCACCAGTATTTCACCTTCAATTGCAGCCCCCAATATGGATATGAGTGTTATTTTGTTTTTTTATTGTTTCACATTTGTTTTTGTATTTTTTTAGATCACTGTGAAGTTAATTCCTGATTCTTCCAAGAATGACTGCTCCTATTTATAAGATTAGTTGTTTTTCACTTGGTTGCTGATGTCAGACTAATCCTCATGGAGAAATAATGCTTTGTATCCCATTGTGACGTTGAGATCCCCAGAGTTGCAGCATTTAGAGATCTTAAACAGCAAAACATGCAATTAATTTATTAGCTTCACATGGTAATTCTAGTTCCTTATAATGTTTGCAGTTATATATAAGCAATCTTAAATTGCAATATATTATATACAGGAGAATTGTTTGATATTTACTATTCTTGTTTTGTACCCACAAATCAATGTGTGATGCACACACAAATTACAATCAAATTTGTTTTTCATATTTTCAAAAGTGGTTTGATTTATTGAATGAGCATAGCTAAAAACATGTTTTGAAACCCATGCTGGAATCATTTGACATTTCTGCTTAATCTGAAAAACACATCCACTAATAAAAAAAACACAAAGCGGAAATTAACTTTGCAAAATATGTTGCCTTACAGCTCAATCAAAGCCCATCAGATACCCAGGGTATTTCAGGAAAGCCACAGATTTACAGGGCTTCATTTATCAAAGCTTCAGCTTTTTTACATTAGCCTCAACTCCTCCTGTATGTGTTTATAAAATGTTGTATGGTCTCTTTCACATTTTGTAAAATTGTTTTATTTAAACAAATTGTACCCATGGACAGCGCTGCAGAATATGTTGATGCTTTATAAAGTATAATAATAATAATAATAATAATAATAATACAATTCAGCATCAATATTTATCAAAAAAATGTCCAAACTCACTTGAGTCAACTAGTACGCGAAGCTCAGCATACCAATGATAAATATGAAGCTTCTATGGTGCGTATTTGTAAATGTATCCTTTCTTCTAGCTGGAATTATGTACGCTATCAATCACATGACAATCACATGACACGTTTTTTACATATAGTTTTAATCATGTTCGCCATTTTTAATGATCATTTTCATTCTTATTTATGAAAAAGTACAGTAACACATTGTTGTAGCTCTTTAATTGCCTGTTGTTGGTTTTCTAATCTCCTTTTTCTGCATCGAAGGAGTATTGCAAATATAAATACATTTAACATATCCATTGTGAATAAAGTATTTATAAGGGAACAAACAGGATATAACTAAACAGTTCTGTGTTGGTAGACACAACTTTTTTATAGTTTATTTTTAACATTGTATTAACATCCCTTTGATTCCTATGGCATTCACTAGCACAAAGGTGGCTGCTTGAAAATCAAAATCGCCCAGTCATTCGAGATGCAAACGTACCAGTTGAATGTTTAATACATTTTAATATGGTCGAATGGAGTTGTATGTACGATCTGATTAGCATCATCACACTCAAATAGAGTTGCAAAAAATCAACATAGAATATGTATTGCTGGAGCTTATGTTACAATAGTGTGTGCTATATCTGACAATGTTGACAGAATTATAAGTTAGGGGCGTCAATTATGCACGTCATTTGATGCCTATTTTCAGCAAATTTAACAGTTGAATCTTTGATATATGGAGCAAATTGTGTTAACTTTATATTTTATATAATATATTTACTGATCTTAACAAGAGTGGATATTGTTTCAAACAGTGCTGCATAACCGTCTCTACACAATGCTAAGTCTCAGGAAACTAAAATATTATAATATAATCAAAAGAATAAGAAGGTTATTTTGTTCAATTGACAAAAAAAACAACTGCATAAATGTACATTTGTTTCTAAGTAGCAGCATTATGTACATAACATGGTCCAAAAATGTAACAAATCATAAATTGACATTTTTTTAATAAAAAATAGTTAATAATTTTAGAAAATAGAATTTTATAATTTAGATATTTTTCATCCTTCTGCTCTCATTTTCTAAGACAGTGTCTAGTAATAAAAATGTCACACCAGGCTTGAGCTAGGGTAAATAAAGCTTATTAACAACACACACTAAATAGCTGCTGGTTTCAGTTTTGTTGAATTTGCAAGCATGCATGCTGTGAGATATCTCTCTAACTAGAGCATTGGTTGATCTAACTCAGGGGTCCAATGCAATCTATCGACTCAAATGTGTGTGCACAATACTATCGAGTGCTGTTAAGCCTGAAAGGTAGTAAACAACTCCTAAAAAGTGTTACACTCATACTTTCCCACTCTCTCTATTACACACACGCTGTATCACTCACACACATTCTATTCTCTCATTCTTACACACACACTCTCTATTACACACCCACACACACACACTCTCTTACACGTACACACACACACTCTCTATTACACACACACTCTCTCTCTTACACTTACACACACACTCTTGCTTACACTTACACACACACTCTCTTTTACACACACACCCTCTCACTCTCTTACACACACACACACTATCTAACTCTAGTACTCTCTTACAAAGAATCTCCCACTCTAATTCTTTCTCACTCACAAACTAACATTTTTATACACACTCACAAAATGACATCTATTTATCAAGCTGTCAACCGCAAATACGCTGGAGATCTGCAGCGTATTTGTGGCGAGCCTGATTCGCCTTAGTTATCCAACCCTACAGACCGGCAAAAGTAGAATTTAGTGACGTAACATACGATCTGCCGGACTCAGTCCGACACAGATCGATGCTTACGTCATTACAGATGTTCCGAACGCAAGTTCAGCACAATCTGACTACTTTTGCTAGTTATCAAAAGTCTACCAGGTACACTCAGCACTATTCCGGCCCAGCGTACCTGGTTTTCAATACGCCGCCCTGGAGGCGGCGGATGCCATAGGAATCAATGGGAGTCTGAAACCAGCGAAAGCTTCTGTTCGCTGCTGCCCGATATCCCATTGATTCCTATGGGAACTTTTACACCTAACACCCTAACATGTACCCCGAGTCTAAACACCCCTAATCTGCCGCCCCCTACACAACCACCACCTACATAATAAATGTATTAACCCCTAAACCGCTGCTCACGGACCCCCGCCGCAACTAAATAAATTGTTTAACCCCTATACTGCTGCTCCCGGAGCCCACCGCAACTAAATAAATTGTTTAACCCCTATACCGCCGCTCCCGGAGCCCACTGCCACCTACATTATACTTATTAACCCCTAATCTGCCCCCCTACACCGCCGCCACCTACATTATACAGGGAGTGCAGAATTATTAGGCAAATGAGTTTTTTGACCACATCATCCTCTTTATGCATGTTGTCTTACTCCAAGCTGTATAGGCTCGAAAGCCTACTACCAATTAAGCATATTAGGTGATGTGCATCTCTGTAATGAGAAGGGGTGTGGTCTAATGATATCAACACCCTATATCAGGTGTGCATAATTATTAGGCAACTTCCTTTCCTTTGGTAAAATGGGTCAAAAGAAGGACTTGACAGGCTCAGAAAAGTAAAAAATAGTGAGATATCTTGCAGAGGGATGCAGCACTCTTAAAATTGCAAAGCTTCTGAGGCGTGATCATCGAACAATCAAGCGTTTCATTCAAAATAGTCAACAGGGTCGCAAGAAGCGTGCGGAAAAACCAAGGCGCAAAATAACTGCCCATGAACTGAGAAAAGTCAAGCGTGCAGCTGCCAAGATGCCACTTGCCACCAGTTTGGCCATATTTCAGAGCTGCAACATCACTGGAGTGCCCAAAAGCACAAGGTGTGCAATACTCAGAGACATGGCCAAGGTAAGAAAGGCTGAAAGACGACCACCACTGAACAAGACACACAAGCTGAAACGTCAAGACTGGGCCAAGAAATATCTCAAGACTGATTTTTCTAAGGTTTTATGGACTGATGAAATGAGAGTGAGTCTTGATGGGCCAGATGGATGGGCCCGTGGCTGGATTGGTAAAGGGCAGAGAGCTCCAGTCCGACTCAGACGCCAGCAAGGTGGAGGTGGAGTACTGGTTTGGGCTGGTATCATCAAAGATGAGCTTGTGGGGCCTTTTCGGGTTGAGGATGGAGTCAAGCTCAACTCCCAGTCCTACTGCCAGTTTCTGGAAGACACCTTCTTCAAGCAGTGGTACAGGAAGAAGTCTGCATCCTTCAAGAAAAACATGATTTTCATGCAGGACAATGCTCCATCACACGCGTCCAAGTACTCCACAGCGTGGCTGGCAAGAAAGGGTATAAAAGAAGAAAATCTAATGACATGGCCTCCTTGTTCACCTGATCTGAACCCCATTGAGAACCTGTGGTCCATCATCAAATGTGAGATTTACAAGGAGGGAAAACAGTACACCTCTCTGAACAGTGTCTGGGAGGCTGTGGTTGCTGCTACACGCAATGTTGATGGTGAACAGATCAAAACACTGACAGAATCCATGGATGGCAGGCTTTTGAGTGTCCTTGCAAAGAAAGGTGGCTATATTGGTCACTGATTTGTTTTTGTTTTGTTTTTGAATGTCAGAAATGTATATTTGTGAATGTTGAGATGTTATATTGGTTTCACTGGTAAAAATAAATAATTGAAATGGGTAAATATTTGGTTTTTGTTAAGTTACCTAATAATTATGCACAGTAATAGTCACCTGCACACACAGATATCCCCCTAAAATAGCTATAACTAAAAACAAACTACAAACTACTTCCAAAACTATTCAGCTTTGATATTAATGAGTTTTTTGGGTTCATTGAGAACGTGGTTGTTGTTTAATAATAAAATTAATCCTCAAAAATACAACTTGCCTAATAATTCTGCACTCCCTGTATTTACTAACCCCTAATCTGCCCCCACTACACCACCATCACTATATTAAATTTATTAACCCCTAAACCTAAGTCTAACCCTAACCCTAACACCCCCTAACTTAAATATAATTTAAATAAATCTAAATAAATATAACTATCATTAACTAAATTATTCCTATTTAAAACTAAATACTTACCTATAAATTAAACCCTAAGATAGCTACAATATAACTAATAGTTACATTGTAGCTAGCTTAGGGTTTATTTTTATTTTACAGGCAACTTTGCATTTATTTTAACTAGGTAGAATAGTTACTAAATAGTTATTAACTATTTAATAACTACCTAACTAAAATAAATACAAATATACCTGAAAAATAAAACCTAACCTAAGTTACAATTACACCTAACACTACACTATAATTAAATTAATTCCCTAAATTAACTACAATTAAATAAAATAATCTAAAGTAAAAAAAAAAACACTAAATTACAGAAAATAATAAAATAATTACAAGATTTTTAAACTAATTAAACCTACTCTAATCCCCATAACAAAATAAAAAAGCCCCCCAAAATAAAAAAAGCCCTACCCTACACTAAATTACAAATAGCCCTTAAAAGGGCCTTTTGCGGGGCATTGCCCCAAAGTAATCAGCTCTTTTACCTGTACAAAAAAATTACAACCCCCCAACATTAAAACCCACCACCCACACAACCCTACTCTAAAACCCACCTAATTCCCCTTTAAAAAAACCTAACACTAACCCCTTGAAGATCACCCTACCTTGAGACGTCTTCACCCAACCGGGCCGAAGTCCTCAATGAAGCCGGGCAAAGTGGTCCTCCAGACGGGCAGAAGTCTTCATCCAAGCCGGGCAGAAGAGGTCCTCCAGACAGGCAGAAGTCTTCATCCAGACGGCATCTTCTATCTTTATCCATCCGGCGCGTAGCGGCTCCATCTTCAAGACATCCGACATGGAGCATCCTCTTCATCCAGAGTCTTCTTCAACAATGATGGGTCCTTTAAGTGACATCATCCAAAATGGCGTCCCTTGAATTCCGATTGGCTGATAGAATTCTATCAGCCAATCGGAATAAAGGTAGGAGAAATCCTATTGGTTGATGCAATCAGCCAATAGGATTGAACTTCAATCTTATAGGCTGACCCAATCAGCCAATAGAATGCGAGCTCAATCCTATTGGCTGATTGGATCAGCCAATAGGATTGAAGTTCAATCCTATTGTCTGATTGCATCAACCAATAGGATTTTTCCTACCTTAATTCCGATTGGCTGATAGAATTCTATCAGCCAATCGGAATTGAAGGGATGCCATCTTGGATGAAGTCACTTAAAGGACCCGTCATTGTTGAAGAAGACTCCGGATGAAGAGGATGCTACGAGTTGGATCTCTTGAAGATTGAGCCACTCAGTGCCGGATGGATGAAGATAGAAGATGCCGTCTGGATGAAGACTTCTGCCCATCTGGAGGACCTCTTCTGCCCGGCTTGGATGAAGACTTCTGCCCGTCTAGAGGACCACTTCACCCGGCTTCGTTGAGGACTTTGGCCCGGTTGGGTGAAGACGTCTCAAGGTAGGGTGATCTTCAAGGGGTTAGTGTTAGGTTTTTTTAAGGGGGGATTGCGTGGGTTTTAGAGTAGGGTTGTGTGGGTGGTGGGTTTTAATGTTGGGGGGGTTGTAAGTTTTTTGTACAGGTTAAACAGCTTATTACTTTGGGGCAATGCCCTGCAAAAGGCCCTTTTAAGGGCTATTTGCAATTTAGTGTAGGGTAGGGCTTTTTTTATTTTCTATTCTAACTAGTTAAAATAAATGCAAAGTTGCCTGTAAAATAAAAATAAACCCTAAGCTAGCTACAATGTAACTATTAGTTATATTGTAGCTATCTTAGGGTTTATTTTATAGGTAAGTATTTAGTTTTAAATAGGAATAATTTAGTTAATGATAGTTATATTTATTTAGATTTATTTAATTATATTTAAGTTAGGGGGTGTTAGGGTTAGGGTTAGACTTAGGTTTAGGGGTTAATAAATTTAATATAGTGGCGCGGTGTAGGGGGGGCAGATTAGGGGTTAATAAATATAATGTAGGTGGCGGCAGTGTAGGAGGGCAGATTAGGGGTTAATAAGTATAATGTAGGTGGCAGTGGGCTCCGGGAGCGGTGGTTTAGGGGATAAACAATTTATTTAGTTGCGGCAGGGTCCGTGAGCGGCGGTTTAGGGGTTTAGGAGTTAATACATTTATTAGAGTTGTGGTGGGCTCCAGGAGCGGCGGTATAGGGGTTAAACAATTTATTTAGTTGTGGTGGGCTCCGGGAGCGGCGGTATAGGGGTTAAACAATTTATTTAGTTGTGGCAGGGTCCGTGAGCGGTCGTTTAGGGGTTAATACATTTATTAGAGTTGTGGCGGGGTCCGGGAGCGGCGGTATAGGGGGTAAACACTTTAGTATAGTGTGGGTGTTTAGTGACAGGGTACCAAGAAAGCTGTAAAAAAGCCAAAGAGCAGCGAGATCAATGACTGTTAATTAACAACAGTCCGCTGCTCGTCGCACCGTACTTGGTGCGCGGCTTTTTGACAGCTTTTTTGATAATTTTGGAGAGCGTATTCAGGTCCGTGGCAGCGATGTTAGGCGATCTTAGGTGAGCGTATTGGTGCCGTCGAATGCAGGTCAGTTGACGGCTTGATAAATAGATGCCAATCTCTCTAACTCTAATACTCTCTCTCACACACACTAACATTTTCATACACACTCACACAATCTCTAACTCTAATACTCTCTCACACAGACACACTTACTCTAACTCTCTCTCTCGCACACACTCTCACTCTAACAAACTCTCACACTCACTCTAACACTCTCATATACACTCTCACTAACATACACTCAATCTAATACTCTCACACACACTCTCACAAACACTCATTCTAAACCCTCTCCCACACTCTAATACCCTCTCACACAAAATCTTACTGTAACACTCACTATCACTGTAACACACACTTACACTTTCATACACACTCTCAATTTTAAAACACACTTATTGTAACATAGAAATATAGATATTGACAACAGATAAGAGCAATAGGCCCAGCTAGTCTGCCCGGTATTTCCTAAAACTATAAACGTATCTAGTTAGTAGGATAGCCTAATGCATATCCCAGGTATTCTTAAAGTCCCCACAGTGTTTATCATTACCACCTCTTGTGAAAGTCTATTCCACGGGGCATATTTATCAAGGTCTGGCGGACCTGATCCGGATAAGTTTTACTAAGCCCTTTATTACACTTGAAATGTGCTATCATTATTATAACCTCTTTCCCTTCTCTCTTCTAAGCTATACATATTTAGGCCATTGAGCCTCTTCTGGTATGTTTTATTTTTTAGACCATGTACTATTTTGGTAGCCCTCCTTTGCACTGATTCAAGTTTGTTTATTTCCTTCGAAACATATGGCCTTTCAGAACTGAACACGATACCTCTCCATTAAGCCATTTTACTCAATTTCCTTTTGTATGATCCATTTTAATAATATCAGGTGTAACCTTTCTTATATAGTTCAGTGAACAGGATCCATATGAGTGCATGCAAAAAATAAATAAATAAATAAATAAAGAATAGTTAAAGCTGAGCACAGCATGTTTTATTGAAGACCGTAACAGACATACATTTGCTTATTCACTTGGCGCATTAGAAGTGACAGTGATAAGCAGTGCCATGTAGTCTGTTGATGGTAAATAAGGAGCCAGTGTACAATTCTGTGTAGTCAGGCTACAGCTCCCATGAGCAAACTTGAAAACAGGGAGGTTGCACTCAAAGGTGCATCTTTTATAAAAAAAACAACAAATGTTATTTATACAAAATAGGAAATACATGAAGGGTCACCTAAGTATTCTTTTTTCTGACTATATATCTTATCAATGAATACTTCAATAAACTATAATTTCCTATTTAAAAAACATATAGAGCCAAATTACAAGTGGAGGCAGCGCAAATTAATGCTTTAGCTTGAGCGTTAATTGCGCTAGAAGTAAGCTTTTTGCCCTTTTCGGGTTGCGCTCATATTATGAGTTGAAAGTAAACTGTTTTCACTCTGGCACTAACGTGACAAGCTCAAAAAAAGACGAAGTTGAAATATTGTGTGCGCATTCACGTATTGTCCCATAGAACTCAATCGAGTAAAAAAGTGGAAATATTCCACTCTCGCACAAACCCGATCGCATATTCTCATATATGCTAACCCAAAATAAAAATATAAATATTTCACATTCCAATGTTCTTCAAATGACAAAATATGTTTTACTCATTTATTCTTAAATAAATATTTCTACATATGTCTGATGTTTTTTTGGTAAAATAGCCTCTGGAAGAAAAAAAATAATCTTCAATCATTTCTAAATGACATCAAGAACCTCCCCTGGCACAGATTAAACCTAATTCCAGAACTAGACTCTGCAGTTTTATTCTTTCAGTCCGAACTTCTACAAGTTTGGAATTTATATGCCCTGCTGCGTAAGGTGAGAGTAAAAGAGCACACTTGAATTGTATCACAGCTGACCTCATTCAAATGTACCAGTTTCGGGATTCATTGTGGTCAAAGTTCAAGCATAATGAGCATCTATGAACGATTACTGTGTATATAGACCAGTGGTTGCCAACCGCGGTCCTCAAGGACCCCAACAGTCCTGGTTTTCATTATAGCTGAACCAGTGCACAGGTGAAATAATCAGCTGATGGATGAGAGCAGGTTGGTTACAGATCAGCTGATTACTTCACCTGTGCACTGGTTTAGCTATAATGAAAACCAGGACTGTTGGGGGTCCTTGAGGACCGCGGTTGGCAACCACTGATATAGACAATGGTGACATATATGCACTAAACAAATAAAATTGGCCAAGGCCCAATATTTCTGTGAAAAATCTGAACAATAACATATCAAACCCTAGTAAGTTTTGGAAACTCATAAATAACTTATAAACTCCAACAATCCACTCCCAACCCTCCACTGTCAATGTGGAAAATTAAACCCTGCAACTCCCCTTAGAAGTAGCAAATGCCTTTAACAATTATTTGTCGGATGCTCAACCACCTTGATTGACAAACTAATAAATGACACGCATCGTGAAACTACAAATGTGGATCAGGCCCCACTAAATCAGCAAAAACCCAATATAGAGAAGTTCAATTTTAGACCTGTACCCATCAATGTCATTAAGAAACACCTTAATAATCTAAAAATGAAAAAACAGTCTGGACCTGATCAAACCCAGCAATGCTGTTGAAGCTCAGTGCACTGGCAATTGCTAAACCTGTCACAACCCTAATTAATTAATCCTTTGGTCCCCATTTATCAAAGTCTGGCGGACCTGATCCGACAGTGCGGATCAGGTCCACCAGACCTCGCTGAATACGGCGAGCAATACGCTCGCCGTATTCAGCATTACACCAGCAACTCACAAGAGCTGCTGGTGCAACGCCGCCCCCTGCAGACTCGCAGCCAATGAGACGCCAGCAGGGGGTGTCAATCAACCCGATCGTACTCGATCAGGTTGATTTCCGGTGATGTCTGTCCGCCTGCTGTGACCGCTGCTTCATAACTGCTGTTTCTGGCGAGCCTGCAGGCTCACCAGAAAGACGGGGCATCAAGCTCCATTCGGAGTTTGATAAATATGCCCCTTTTTATCTGGATATATACCCAAACTTTGGAAGACTGCAAGAGTAGTGCCTATCCATAAAAGTGGTGAGATAACCTTGGTTTCTAACTATCGCCCAATATCATTGCTCCCAGTATTGTAAAAAAAAGTGGATCTCAAAAAACAAACTCTTTCTAAACACGGACAAATCTGTCACAACAATCTTTGGAACGGGACCTAACACAAACTACAAAATTAATAAAAACAAAAATACAGGGAGCGCTAGTGAAAGCTGCTAATGCAATACAATAGAGGATAGGATAAAGCTGGTAGTTACAAAAATGTGCTAGTAACAAATAATTGCTCACAAAATGTGTATATTCAATGAAATATATTTAATAAACCCTAATACAAGATAACTAGCCTAAAAAATACATAATGAATTGTTAAATAAAAAACCACCGGTGGTATGAAGGATTATGGATTGAAACAAAAGTCCGTAATGAGCTTAAAAAATGTGTCCAAGAGAACAAAGTCCAATGATTAAAAATGCAGGCAAAAACAGCAAAATTCAGTTAAAAGCATGGAAAGCAGCTAAGTCAGTCTGTGTGGCTGGATCAATGTAACATTCAAGTTAAAGCTTTGTAGGTGGCTAAAAGGACAATCTGCGTTCAAGTAGAAAAGTCTGTGTCATAGATAATTCATTTTACAGGATTGACTCACAAAGAATACGAAGCTATTTTCTGTTATGCTTCTCCGTGTACAAGTGTAGTTGGTTTAGGTGTAAACACGTAAGACCCTTGATAGACAGGAGATTACCTTTCAGGTGAACAGTATTGCTCCAACGTATACTGTGATTTGCTTGGTTGTGCAGCGTATGCAGGGTCACGTGATAATTTGATCCAATCAGATGCACGGATTACCGGGTGGTCTATAGATCAGCGTGTCGACGATGTCTGCAGATTCTAAGAGTCACAGTTAGCCGAGCTTGATGGTAGAGAATAGGAAACAATGTTACTTTCCAGTTTGGATTGTTTTCATAGAGTTCCAAAGTAGAAACAACAGAGCGCTCTGTATGTTAATATTGACTTGATAGTAAACAATCACAGTGTTGCGGATCAACGCGTTTCAGCTGATGTAGCCTTCAAGATGAATTCTGACTGCTTGCTGCTCCCCTTTTATTGAGAATAATTGTTTTGGACTCCTCCTTGTTAAGTGCTCAGTTTTTTCTTAAAGGGATATCTCCTTTCTATGGTTAAAATAATCCTTATCTCTCCATTACTAGCAAAATCTCATTATTGAAAGTGGAACATAAATAATATATATACATAAATAAAAAACATGTATAAAAAATGTGAATAAAAAGCAAATACTGTTATTATGGAATATACATAAATAAATATAAAATTCCTGTAAAAGTTAATTTCTAGGGAAAACATGTGTTTATCTTACAGTGATCTATAATGTGAAATTGACCTTATTGTGTTGTAAATAAATAAATAACTAAAATTAATAAATTTAAACTACAAAATTCCCATCTATGCATCAAAGCAAAATCAAATTGCACACTGACCGCAGTCCACTCTTTCAAATACTTGGGTATGTTGTTAGACCCCAATCTATCTTTTGGCCTCCACATAGAAAAACCTGCATCTAAACTTTATCCAAAACTAGGTCCCCTGCCTCAGCCCTACAGTAAAGGAAAAGATTGTTCAGCAAATGCTGAGGCCAATCATGGATTATGGGGATGTAGTATATGCACCTGCACTGCAAACTCATCTTAATAAACTTAATACATTGTATAACTTGTTCTGCTACTTTGTGCTACAATGCAACTACAGGACCCACCATTGTGACATGCTAAAAGAACTAAACTGACTGTCGCTGGAATCCAGACGCACCCTCCATCTTTCCTGCCTTGTGTTTAAGAGCTTTTCTGGGAAGCTCCCACCCTACCTGAGCAGAATGCTCTCCCTGGCTATTACCACCTCCTATAACCTCCGATCCAGTACAAGCACATTATTTAGTTTGCCTCAATACAAAAAGAAAGCAGCTCGATCCTCCTTTTCCTACAGAGCACCACAATTATGGAACAACCTCCCGCACACTTTCAAACCTTCCCCAAGACTAATATCCTTTAATAGATCCCTCTCTACATATCTCAAAACAGAATGCACCTGTCATGGTTGATTATTTATTTCCTACCTGTTCTATGTTAAATTTCTGCATATATTGTGCATTATTATTGTTTTTATATTTTTTCTTTTTTTCTTTTTTTTTTTTTTTAACTTTTTTATTGAGGTGATAAAATAAATACAACAGGCAAAATATGTCACAGGATTCCAAACATGCAAGAGAAGATGTCACTGACAATACATCTAAGAACGAATCAATTATAAAAACACATATTGCCTAAGAAAGCAAATAAAGATATAACCTCATATTTTCTATTAAGGTGAATCCCCTGAAAAGTATAACAGGTTATCGAATAAAGTAATGATTTCCCCCGGACATCTTTTGGACCTCCTGGACTAAATTGATGAAAGAAAGGGGGACTTTGGGGAGAGAAAATAAAATAACAAACCGGGCCACTTTTGGACCCAAGGTATTTTATAAATTTATGCCAAACAAGCTGCATAAGGGACACAAACAATTGGTATAAAAAGTACATATCAGAATGAATAATTATTACCGTAAATTAAATACTAAGGAGCAAGGGGGTATATGCAAGATTTTGTTGAGGTTACTACAAGTCTCTCTGGAGGAATATAGTGTTTCTCTAAAGTGAGTAAAATTGAAAAAGCATTGATACACTTTTAAGTTATAAATAAAACATTACTCCTCTCTAGTGGAGAGGCCTGGTGTCAGCCTTTATCCTTATAGTAGTGTATGAAAATGCATCATCCTGGAAGTAATAATTTTTATGTATTTCAACATTAAACTTAAGTAATAAGTAGGTGTAGGTATCAATATACTAGTAATATGTCACATAGGTCTGTGATGTAAACGTGTAGGAACCATAATAAGTATGGATATATGTAGAAGGCCAGAAAGGAGACTACCATATTTAAACATCAACCTGACCTAATCTAGAATAGCCAGCGTTTGTCTCAAACTTTACTCTTGCATACTGAGGAATAGCAATGTTAATACCCTATACAGGTTAAGTGCTCATATACGCTCCAATACTTGTCAGGGCCAAGGCTAGGATAAAACCTAATATGTGTAATTGGTAGTATGGTTCACAACTATAACAATTAAACCATAGACAGCAGACAAATAACCCCAAACCCATCCACATATCTGAGATAAATTAGGAAAACTAAAGCTTCAGACTCTTAGGTCATCATAGATAGTTCCAGGTATTATGTGGAAGTCTCTGAAGGTTCAAGTGAATTTCTATCAGAACTGGTCAATGTAAGCTTTGCAAGAGGTGGCTTAGTATTCAGCCCCACATCTGCGCTCCCTAGTCATCAACCCACTCCGGTCGCCGACAAACTGCCTGGCTCTGTTAGGGGAACCAGCCATGACCAAACTCGTAGGTGTCTTGAGATGTAACCTGAAGCTGAACATTTAGCATGTGAGAGCCGGTCGGCCTTTCCGATTGTAAACTGGATAACATAATGGGTTGTAGAACTTGAGCGTTGCTTCTCAGGCGTGACTATCTTGTCAGACTGGGTGAGTGTACAGGGCCATGACATATCCTCTGGTTCTAGCCCTCTGTCAGCCCTAGCTGACTTCTCCGTACCATGTATTGCACTGCCTCCAGCGTGGGTATAGCAGGCTGGCTTCTAACGCCCTCTCTCTTTCTGAGTAGATAGCCGTTGTGTGCCCGATGGTATACAGGAGCTCCCAGTTGTAGGTTTAGAGGGGATCCCCTTTCTCTCTAGGCACCCGCTCCAACCTACATTTTCAGGAAAGGCTCTATATTCACTCCTGATCTCGGGATCGAGTAGTGCAGCCTCTGTCTCTTCTATTTGATTAGGTTCTTCCCAACCTAGCTCCACTCCCGCTTTAAGTGTTCTGTCTGGAATCTTTGTGGAGCGTGCTGTATACTTAGGAGTACAAACACTACCCCAGTCCTTAGTCAGTTGGGCTGAAATGCTTTCAAGTTGAATGTCCAATAATCTAGCTATGACAGCTATTAGCGATGCGTCTCTGGTGTCCATTCTGTTTCTATTTGTGAGTAGCTCTCTGTAGAATGGCTTGCCACTTAAAGCACTGGCTACCCTATTGTATCAATGCAATGTTTAATGGACCCAGGAGATACTTGAAAACGAGAGAAATCTCAATGTATCCTTCCTGGTAAAATATTTTATAAATAAATATATATATATATATATACTATTATATAAAAGGCCAAGTGTGTTTGTCCGAAGCTGTCATGCACAGTAGAGACAGCACGAGGACAAACACACCTGGCCTTACCTGACATGCTGTTGCGGTGAAAGTGGGCATGGCCTGGTGGGAGCATGGGCATGGCCAACAGGAACGTGGGCATAGCGGGGGTGTGGTCCGTGCGAGAAGAGAAATAGAAAGAGAGGGGGAGAGACAAAAAGAGATAGGAAAGAGCTAAAGAGAGAGGGAAGAGCAGAAGAGAGGGGAAAGTGCAGAAGAGAGGGGGGGGAGAGCAAAATAGAGTAATGGAGAGAGAGAGCAAAAGAGAGGAATAGAGAGAGACAGAGCAAAAGAGAGGGGGGAGAGAGAGAGCAAAAGAGAGGGGGGAGAGAAAGCAATAGCGATGGAGAGAGAGAGAGCAAAAGAGAGGGATGGAGAGAGAGAGAAAAAGAGAGGGGAGAGAGACAGAGCAAAAGAGAGGGGGAGAGAGAGAGCAAAAGAGAAGGGGGAGAGAGAGAGCAAAAGAGAGGGGGGGAGAGAGAGAGCAAAAGACAGGGATGGAGAGAAAGAGCAAAAGGGAGAGATGGAGTGAGAGAGCAAAAAAAAGAAGAGAGAGACATAGCAAAAGAGAGGGGGGAGAGAGAGAGCGCAAAAGAGAGGGGGGAGAGAGCGCAAAAGAGAGTGGGAGAGAGAGAGAGTGCAAAAGAGAGGGGGAGAGAGAGAGCGCAAAAGAGAAGGGGAGAGAGAGCGCAAAAGAGAGGGGGGGAGAGAGCGCAAAAGAGAGGGGGAGAGAGAGAGTGCAAAAGAGAGGGGGGAGAGAGAGAGCGCAAAAGAGAAGGGGAGAGAGAGAGTGCAAAAGAGAGGGGGAGGGAGCACAAAAGAGAGGGGGAGAGAGAGCAAAAGAGAGGGAGAGAGAGAGAGAGCAAAAGAGAGGGGGGAGAGAGAGAGCAAAAGAGAGGGGGGAGAGGGAGAGCAAAAGAGAGGTGGAGTGAGAAAGAGCACAAAAGAGAGGGGGAGAGAGCACAAAAGAGGTGGGGGAGAGAGAGCAAGAATATTGCATAAATATTCTTTAACATAATTTTATCTACTTAACTGCAAAGCCCTCCAATCCACTTGTTTTGTCTATATATGTGTTCATAATTATTTATGTGTGAAGATAAATCCATATGTATAAATATATATATATATATATATATATATATATATATTTTTATTATTTTTTTTTTTCAGATAAACAGGAGGGAACTCATGGGTCTTTCCATAAACACATAAGTTCCTATATTTACATGAATTATATCCCACACATGAGTGCCCTCCTGTCAGTAACACATAACAGTGTTATGGCGGGGTCCGGGAGCGGCGGTTTAGGGGTATTGTACTACTGGGGCTATACAGTATCAATATATGGTTGACACAACATATATATAGACCCCTAGGAGACTATTTCTTCTAAATATATGCGGGTATTACACAAATTGTAATTTTAATGTAAAGTTAGCGGGTTGTTAGGTTTAGGGGTTAATAGCTTAATTTAGTTTATGGCAATGTAGGGGGCTGGCGGTTTAGGGGTTAATAGGTTTAGTTAATGGTAGTGATGTGAGAGGCCAGAGGTTTTGGGGTTAATACGTTTATTTAATGACGGTGAGGTCCGGGAGTGGCAGGATAGGGGTTAATACATTTATTTAGTTGCAGCGGGGTCCGGGAGCGGCAGAATAGGGGTGTTTAAACTCAGGGCTTATGTTAGGGTGTTAGGTGTAAACGTTACTTGTTTCCTACCATAGAAATCAATGGGATATCTGGAAGCATCGAACATAAGCTTTCGCTGCTTTCAGACTCCCATTGATTCCTATGGCATCCACAGCCTCTAGGGTAGCGAATTGAAAACCAGGTACGCTGGGCTGGAATAGCCACGAGCGTACCTGTTAACTATTTGATAACTTTTAAAAAGTATCAAATAGTGCAAAATGTGTATTTGGAACATCTGTAATGACGTAAGCATCTATCTGTGTCGGATTGAGACCGGCGGATCTTATGTTACATCACAGATTTCAACTTTTGACAGTCTGTAGGCTTTGATAACTAGGTCGGATCAAGCTCGCCACAATTACACTGCGGAATTCCAGCGTATTTGCGGTTAACGGATTGATAAATATCTCCCATTGTTTAATGTGCATAAGATTGTAATGTGAAATTTCTCCATAGTTAAACATATCTGTATACATATTAATCCATTTTTCTCTATGTATGTGTATGTAATGTCAATGTGAAACACCCGAGATCGCAAATCTTTGATCCCTTATAACTTTTGTGTGCAATTTATTTTTAAAATATTTTTATTATACAGTGTTAATATGAGTGTAACTGTACTTTGTTACATAAAAGGCTATTTTTCAAGACTTGTAATATCAGTGCAATGAAAATTGCTTGCGAAAAGACGATATCGCGTGCAGAGAAGACATAACGCGTGACTTGTAATTTTGCCCTTTGAGTGAGGTTTTGATTGTCTGTGGAACTCGCAGTCCCCTAGTTTCAGAGGAAATTGAAAGAGTATTGAGGGCTCTAGAGAAGATTATCTTTCAAAGCGGCTCAATGAACTGTACTTCATACTCTGTGTCACGATCATAGTCGCACTTACTGGAACAATACGTATGGGAGGTATCTTTTCATTGTCACTGTTACATGCCTGATGATTTTTTTTGTCTTGTGAGTGTCTGTCTTTTCTTTGGGGCACTGACTAATAAATGTTTTACTTTTAACGTGAATCGGAGGTCCAGATCTCTTGTGTGCTTTGATCTTCAATTTAAACTACCAACTGTTCTTTTACTTATCATTCAGTAAAGCTTTCAAAAGACTTTTGTTGTTCTTTGTATATGTTCCTGCATCCTGAGTTCCACACACCCTAATCCTCTCACATACTGCGCAACCCAACACAGGAAATTCCTCAACAAATGTGTGTTTGTTTCAATTTTTTAACGTTCTCTCAGTCTAACTTAAAAAGTCCAACGCAAAATAAAAAATAAAAAAATGGAGTGTTCATACTAGTTAATCCCCTCCCACTTTAGGAATCAGATATTTAACTGGTCTTGTATCTCACTGATGTCCCCCACCCATTGCAAGTTTCTCTGGGATTCCATCTCACAGCTTGCCTCAGTTCCTGTTAAAGGGACATGGAACCCAACATTTTTCTTTCATGGTTCAGATAGAGAATACAATTTTTTAAAAAGCTATTCATTTACTTATTTTATCAAATTTTACTTTTATTATCAAATTTGCTTTGTTATCTTGTTATTCTTTGTTAAAAGATATCTAGATAGGTAGTGTGTACATCTCTGCAGCACTACATTACAGGAAATAGTGCTGCCATTTAGTGCTCTTACTAATTTATAACATTGTTGAAAAACTGTTGCCATATAGTGCTGTAGACACATGAATGCTCCTGAGCTTAGCTTCCTGCTTTTCAACAAAGGATAACATGAAAACGAAGAAAAATTGATAATAGAAGTAAATTGGAAAAATGTTTAAAATTGCATTTTCTATCTAAATTATGAAAGAAGAAATCGGGGTTTTATGTCCCTTAAATGTTATTAAAATGATTGTTGTTATAATTTATATCAAGCAACTTTTATCAATGGTATGAAACATGAAACAATTGTGAAGGAGCTTCTGTAACCTCTCTTTTTTTTCTTCTTCATTAAATCGATATTACAATGTAAAAACAATATGTTCTACTACATCAATATTTTTAAACCAATGTATTTTTCTGACCATAAGGTCTATGGTAAAATATATTGCAAAACTTTTAATAGGGTTTTCAAATTGGAGGTCATTTGAACCCATTCAAAAAACATTAGAAAACCTGCTTCTTATGTGGTTTCCCAGGGTTTTCACGTTACATTAATTTCACAAATACTTTGCACAGTAGTATTCCAGACCTTCATAATACACTGTTTGAGCAGCGTCTCTCATGATATTCAGACTCTTCTATTTCAACAGCTTTGGTAACTTAAAAAACCCATTGAGGAATTATTTTTAAATTGCTTATATTAGTTGTTCATGCTGCTTTTTTTTATTAATATTAAAGACTGTGTTCATGCTCAGTTTGCATATTAATAAACGCAGTAATTTCTTGGTTTAAGAAAAGGCTAAAAATATATTAACTGTGAGACTAGTAAGCAAATAGAATTAAATCATTTGAATCTTAATTTATGGTTAATTATTTGGAAGTTAAAACAGTGTTAACTTGATTCAATATAATTATAATATAAATATTAGCATGTTATAAATTGATATTACCAGTACAAAATAAAAGGCATACAAAAGAGTGCTTCTATGGTTAAATTATATATATTTATAAAAAAAAAAACAATATATATATATATATATATATATATATATATATATATATATATATATATATATTTAAATCAAATAAAATATAAAAAGAAACATGATGACAAAAAAAAGAAAGCAACTTACTTGTTTTCTTCCAAAATTTACACTCTGAGGTTCTCAGTTTAGCCATTGCTAGTTAGGAGGTAAGGTAGGAGAACGTCTACTGTTGTTTTTAGTCATATGAATTTTGCTATCATAAATACAAAAATCACAGAAACAGAAAATAATATAAACTAAAAATAAAATGTGCAACAAAACACACACACAAATAGTGATAATGACACAGACCAATATGCAGGAATATATCCAAAGTGATAAGAGTCTTTAATGGAAACAGTCCCACAAATACAAATAGTTCCTCAAAAGGAAGAGAGAGAAGCACATCACAACATAATACTGTGTAAATCTTCACTCCCCAGATGGATAGCAGACCTAGGATACTCACATGAGTTAATATGAGATAATTAGCTCTATTGTGCAGACCCCAGGAAGAATGGATACAGACAATGACAAATGCTTATGATTCAGATAGAGAATACAATTTTAAACATGATTTCAATTTACTTCTGTTATTTCATTTGCTTCATTCTTCAGATATCCTTTGTCTTGAGAAAGGTCAGTGGAGACCGAAACCGGTTGACTGGTAAGGAGTATTTTAATTGTGTTCACATTAAGAAGCCATCTTCACTATTGTTTGCCTTTCTTTTTTGGCAGGTAAGGGACAACATTGCAAGTTGGAATTATTTGTTAACTACCGCCCAAGAAGATTTCTACATAATCAGCAGTTGGGATCCATATTGAGATAGACTATAGCAAGATTCTTATTATCCAATTTGAATATTTATTTGGACTTTTAAGCATTTTATGTTATATCATCCGTTTTTTAACCCACTGTTGTTATATGGTCTCTTTTAATTAACATCTCGAGGCTCTTTGAGCAAGTCCCTTATATCTAGCTCAGCAACTCTGAGCCCTTTAGATTTGTATTTTAGGGTATCAATTTAGAGCCTGTGTTCAATTTCAATCCAATCACAACGTTTTGCCACTATTCAGTGTTTATAATAGATATTTGTTCACATCACATCACAGTTTGCAAGCAGAAACACATTTGAACACACGTTAAAGTTGTGCTGTTGTTTTTATTTGGTTCTATTTATGCTTTATGTTTGCATTAGTTGATTTGTCAAAAATTCACTTGTATATCGTTTTATTTTGAATTCATTGTTTATTTTGAAAATAAGGTTCACACACCCCTGCAATATTTTTCTCACATTTTTCACTTGTTAGGATTTACACCCTTTTTGGATAAACACATAGGCACAACCTCAGGTCTTATATTTTGAATTCAGGTTCTAGACATTCCTGTAACATTTTTTGTCCACCTGTTAGGATTTACATAATTTTGGATAAACACATAGGCAAAACCCCAATTCGGAGCCACTTACATTTCACACCCACCGGTTTCAAGCAACCTGGAATCTATCCACCTGTGCATTGTAACCCATTGTTTTTATAAATAGCGTGTGCATAAGGGCTCCTAGCATTCACATATTAGAATTTAAGTTTTATGCGATAGACATTATTTGTTAGATTTTTTTGTTGTTGCTGTTATTAATTGTTCTACAAGCATATATTTTAAAGTGTAACATGGATCCATGACTAATTGTTGTATAATTTTAAATGTACCAACTTTTTATCTTATGTATTAAAATCATATTATTTCAACCTATTGTTACCTTTGGTATTTGACTATCTGCCCATAGACCCTGCCTACGTTGTTTGGCGCTCTAATATCCAATCTTAATATACGGAAGTAATTTCAGGTTCAAACTAGACCTACATCGGAACAATAATACATGACTCATTATGGGAAATAAAAACAAGGTACAGTACAATCTATTGGCTCCCTAATGAGATTTATTGCCCACATATAGTTATTTTCGAATGTATGAACTACCTGATTATTCATATGAATGATAAGATTCCCATATATATCTTTAAAATAGTTTCCTACATTTACATAGGACTGAAATATATAATGGTGAATTAAATAAATAACTTTGACTCTATGGCCCCAAGTTATCAAAGTCTGGCGGACCTGATCCAACATGGAGCTTGATACATATGCCCCTATAAGTATAAGTTGAACAAAGCAAGTCCTATATAAAACAGTATAATGAATGGGTCTTAGATAAGGACAATTAACTCAAACGTAACTAATCACATCAATCAGTGGCCCACTCCTAATGTTTACACCCTTTTCTAATTGTATAATGTTTATAGTCATAGAATTTGGGATACTATTAGGATGCACCAGATACTAGATCTAATAATACTATATGTGATGTTGACATGATATCCACTACAAGATATATGAGAGTGATATAGCTATGTATATTATATTTTTTTATTTTTGCTGTAAGTGTATAACATGATGTTGGAGATTTGTAGATAACCTAATTGTTTTTAATTTGATCAATTATGTGCTCACACACCTGAATAGGTGTGTCATTGGATAAATGATAGGGATTGGACATTAGGTGTATTTAAGCCAGTACTCTCAGTTTATGAACAGAAGCCTGATGAAACAGACAGCAGTCTGAGAAACACGTTACTTATTGTTTGTATATTCCTTTTTAGTGTAATCTGTTTGACACTCTGTATTTTACTATACCATTAAATTGTGTTTTTTTAAAACCTTGGTTGAGAGTCTGAGCTTAATCGGTCCATATAGGACATTGGAGAGACCAGCAATCTTGTTCCGGTGAGCTGGAACACTGTGCGTTCCCAGTCTACCTCTATTAGCACAACGGAGTGCTGCTATATTTGTGAGTATCCATTTGGCATTCACATTATTCCATTTGCTCCAACTGTATTACACTAGGAGGCGCCTTTGTCTTTGTGATTCCTTTTCACAGAGAAAGTTTAACTTCTGCAATTCTCCAGCTGTGATCCTGGGAGATATTTTGGACACTCGAACCATCCTCTTCACAGTGTGTTGAGACAATATAGACACATGTCCTCTTCCAGGTTGATTCATAACATTTACAGTTGACTAAAACTTCTTAATTATTTTCGGGATGGTGGAAATGGGCATTTTCAATGCTTTTGATATTTTCTTATAGCCACTTTCCATTTTGTAAAGCTCAACAACCTTTTGTTGCACATCACAGATATATTCTTTGGTCTTACTCATTGTGATGAATGACTAAGGGAATTTGGCCTTTGTGTTACCTCATATTTATTCCCCTGTGAAACAGTAAGTCACGGTTGAACAATTTTGTTCCTAGTTACCCAGGTGTACTAAAAAATGTAAAATATCAATGGGAATATACTTCAAATATATTTTTCTCATATGAATTCATACGGGTGCCAATAATTGTGCCACACATATATTTAACAAAGATTTTTATTTTTTTTTTTTTTGGGGGGGGGGGGGGGGTCATAAACCTGTGTTATGTTTGCAATTGTTTGATATCCATGAGAGCATGACCTTTAAAGTTGTCAATATTAATAATATAATAAAACCTTTCAACAGAACATACCTAATGTTCTTAACTAACATTAAAACATACTGACAATTCCCCACAGCGGTGCTAGTTCCCAAACCCACAAAAAACAACAACATGGCCGTCATTCAAAAACTGGACTCAACTAGATACACGTTGAGTCCATACCAAGCACACCTCCACTTTAATAGGGAACCCCTTCTCCCTATAAAAAAACAGTTGCCCGCTCTCCCCATGGAGAGGAAACTTCTTCACATCCCCCAAATCACTTGGCCATATTGCTTCAAATATTTGTCTGGGAACTAGCACCCCCGCCTTGCTGTGACGAACACAAAACAAGGAAAAACACAAAACATTGGGGAGGGAGGGAACAGTTCACCAAACCAAATTTCCTGTCAGATTGATGACTGACTTTCCCGCTCTTTCATTAAGTGCAAAGGGGCTCGTGCTAGCCCCACCCGTTATACTTTACAACCAATCAGCATACAGGCCTATTCCTCCAAAGGTCAAGGCCCCTTCCCGTTACTCCGCACTCCCAGGG
Source organism: Bombina bombina (assembly GCF_027579735.1). NCBI lineage: Eukaryota > Metazoa > Chordata > Amphibia > Anura > Bombinatoridae > Bombina > Bombina bombina. The sequence goes on along the minus strand of NC_069499.1, from coordinate 989,064,805 downwards.
GCTTCTGAGTATTTTTGTGTAAAATCAAAAGGTTAAACAATAAAGACAATTTTTCACAGCCTTTTTGCTCATATTTACCAAGGGTCGAGGGCACTGTATAGATATATATCTATACCTCTATATCTATTTCCTATTAATATATATATATATATATACTGTATATATATATATATATATATATATATATATATACACACACATACATACATACATACATAGATAGTTGATAGATGATAGATAGATAGATAGATAGATAGATAGATAGATAGATAGATAGATATTTTATATAGACAGATCTATAAATAGATAAGTATTTTTAAATAAGTGAAGAACATAGGAATGTCAAGTATTTCTATACAAAAAATATTAAAATTGATAGAAAATGATATTGCATGTTTCTGGGAAGGGCTCAAAAGAGCATATATATGTGTATATATGTATGTATGTGTGCACATACATATTTACACATACAAACACATAATTACACATATATAAATACTTATATAGACATGTATACATACACACATACTGTACATACACACATGTATGTATGTTCTTCATTATCTTGGTATCTTTATTTGAAAAGCAAGAATGTAAGTTTAGATGCCGGCCCATTTTTGGTGAACAACCTGGGTTGTTCGTCCTGATTGGTGGATAAATTCGTCCACCAATAAACAAGTGCTGTCCAGTGTTCTGGACTTTCTTTTTCAAATAAAGATAGCAAGAGAACGAAGAAAAATTGATAATAGGAGTAAATTAGAAAGTTGCTTAAAATTGCATGTTCCATTTGAATCACAAAAGAAAAAAAATTGGATTCACTATCCCTTTAAGAAACTTACTATCACTCTGTTCTTTGTCCAATAAAATTTTATATAAACTAGAAATTGAAAAAAAAATGCATTGTTTACAGGCTATTGCAAATCTAAACCAAATACATTAATATATTTTTCACAATAAAGTCTGATTTGCATATAAACAAAAATTATTTTAATGCAATCTCTTGTTCACAAAGTTCAAAAGATTTAACAGTTTTATTTTCATTCACCTAGATTATGAGTTTTGCGTTACGGCTTTTAACGCTGAAAAAATGGTAATTTCAGCGTAAAAGCAGTAACGCAGCTATTGCGAGTCGTGTCGGTATAGCCTGTAACGCAACATTCATTCAATGATGTTTTTGTGTGGGATTTTCATACCACCGGTATTACAGGTTGTGCAGTGAGGCAAAAAACTTGCATTACAGCCTATACCGACATAATCCATGCCGCCATCTGAGAGCAGTAGTTATGAGTTTTGCGCCACACTGGATGTCCGGACTTCAGCAACCACATAGTGCAGAATTATATAACATTAGCTTAGCGCATACTTTATAACTAAAAGGATTTCAGGGATATTTTTTAAAAAAACTAGCATTTTAATGACCGCTGCTCCTGGCTCTACTGCAGAATTATATAACATTATTTTGTATGTTTACTGGCCCTTTAAGAAGCAGTGGTCGTAAGAGTGGTCCTTAACTCATCCGCCACCTCTGAGGCGGGGAATCGCAATCATTCCACCGGATACGGGATGATTGACACTCCCTGATAGCGGCCGATTGGCCACGAATCTGCTGGGGTCGACATTGCACAAGCATTTCACTAGGAATGCTTGTGCAATGTTAAATGCCCCACAGCGTATGCTGTCGGCATTTAGCGATGCCAGGCGAACATGATCCACTACAGCGGATCATGTCCGTCCGACATTTAGTAAATCGGCCCCTATATGTTATCACATTGTTTTTATTAGGTACTTGTTAATTATGCAATACTACTGTATTTAGTGGTCCATAAACAAATCTCTCTAAATCTTGCTGCAATCTGGTTCAAAGAGGAAAACAATTAACGAAATGATAAATGTAACTTATACTCTGCTATCCTATCCTATACTTTGCTTCAGTTGGCATTTATCTAGTCAGCTCTATGCAGATTATTCAAACAGAAACCCCTGCTTCTTTTCTGGAAACATCCGACAACATACTTAAAAGAATAGTAAACTCCAAATTAAACTTTCATGATTCAGATAAGGCATGTCATTTTAAACAACTTTCTAATTTACTTTTATGATCAAATTTGCCTTGTTGTCTTGGTATTCTTAGTTGGAAGCTAAACCCAGGTAGGCTTATATGCTAATTTCTAAGTCCTTGAAGGCCGCCTCTTATCTGAATGCAGTTGACAGTTTTTCACAGCTAGAGGGAGTTGGTTCATGTGTTTCATATAAATAACAGACACCTAAAAGTTTTGAGCGCTATAGGGAAAGTAAAGAACGCAACAAAAGTTGTGTTATTTAACTGCCTATATCGCTGCCATTACAAGTTAAAAAAACCCAGCTTGTGCAGGCGATATGGAGATTTTGAGCTCCATACCGCACCAAAAACAAGCAGTGTTTTGACGTGCTCGTGCACACTTTCCCCCTAGACATTAATGGGGAGAGCGGGTCAGAAAAAAGTCTAACAGCTGCGATCGCGGAAACAAAAGCTCCGTAACGCAGCCCTATTGATGGCTATGGGGGAAAAAAAATACAGTTTAAACCTAAAACCCTAACATAAACTCTGAGTCTAAACACCCCTAATCTGCTGCCCCTGACATCACCGACGCCTGCCTACAGTTATTAACCCCTAATCTGCCGCTCCCGATATCGCTGCAACCTAAATAAAATTATTAACCCCTAATGTGCCAATCCCAATATCGCCGACACTATACTAAAGTTAAAAAACCCTATTCCGCTGCACCCCAACATCACTGCAACTATATTAAAGTTATTAACCCCTATTCTGCCACTCCACAACATCGCCACAACTAAATAAAGTTATTAACCCCTAAACCTCTGGCCTCCCACATCACTACCACTAAATAAACCTATTAACCCCTAAACCTAACCCTAACCCTAATCCTAACCCTAAACCTAACACTAACACCCCCTAACTTTAACATAATGAAATTAGATCTAAATTAAATTTACAATTATTAACTAAATAATACCTATTTATAACTAAATACTTACCTGTGAAATAAAACCTAAGGTACAATATAACTAATAGTTACGTTGTAGCTAGCTTAGGTATAATTTTTATTTCACAGGTAAGTTTGTATTTATTTTAACTAGGTCGACTAGTTAGTAAATAGTTATTACCATTTACTAACTACCTAGTTAAAAGAAATACAATCTTACCTGTGAAATAAAAAAAGTACAAAAAATTCACTTGGTGTATAACAGAATAAAAATAAAAAGTGAATGAATTAAGTTACAAAATATATTAGAGAATATATATTACAATTTAAGGATATGTGTGATCCGTGTGGGTTCTCCTTCCTCTCAGTGAATTAAGGGTTTCCTCCAACCCTCCAAAATAAAAATAAATACAAAATAGTGCAATATCTTTGATAACAAACAGAATATTCACACCAGTGGTCCCTCCAGGGGGCTACTCACACTTTGAAGAGCCAACCAGGCTCTAGGTTCAGACGCACACCCGGTTTTATACTGCCAGGCTTCCAGTATAACTCCAAACGCAGACCGCTGCTTCAGTAAAATATATTTTTATTAAAATACATATAAAATGTTAAAAATCCACACATAATACTCTCACATTAATAGTTACTTGGGTATCTGTTCCACTTTTGTTTATGGTGGGAGCGGTATGACAAATTTTGTAATGGATCTGCGGTAAAATAGCCTGCCAGATGGCTTAAGCTTAACCCCAATCCAATAAATGTCAAACCCTTGATACATGTCCTGGTAAATAAATTGCTTTTAGAAGAGTGGTGGCAATGGAGATTCCAAAGTACCGACGTACATTTCGCCGTAGACGTACGGATTTTGGTTATTTTTTAAGATAGCATAATAGACATTATTTAGATATAATAACATTTCAAAAAATGCTGCATAGGTCTATGTCCACCTACATATGTATTACAAAACTTATGAATATATATGATGTAGTAAAATAGACAGCAATATAATTGTGTTCCTAAGAACTTAAAATAATCATTCAACAACTGTATAAATCATGTACTGTAGATCATCATGTACATACCCGCAAAGCAAAAATATTTGCAATTGTCATAAAAATCATGCACCACTAATTATTAGTCCCGCTTCAGTGATCTTCATCCCGGAGTTGAAGTCCTAATCCAGACAGCAAGAAGTATTCATCCAGGCGGCCTCTTCAATCTTCATCCAGGCGGCATCTTCTATCCCGGAGGCGCGGAGCGGGTCCATCCTGAAGACATCCGGCACGGAGCATCCTCTTCATATGGTCAGCACCGTATACGGAATCTTCAATGCAAGGGACGTGATTCAAGATGGCGTCCCTTGCATTCCTATTGGCTGAAAATTTTGAATTAGCCAATAGGAATTAGGGCTGTTTAAATCCTATTGGCTGTTCAAATCAGCCAATAGGATTTAAGCAGCTGTTATTCTATTGGCTAATTTGAATTAGCCAATAGAATTAGAGCCAATAGAATGAAGAAGCCGCCTCAATGAAAACTTCTTGCCGCCTTGATTAGGACTTCATCTCCGGGATGAAAATCGTTCAAGCGGGCCTTCAAAAACTGTAAGTGGATTGTCAGGGGGTTAGTGTTAGGATTCTTTAAAGGTTTATTGGGTGGGTTTTATTTTTTAGTTTAGGGTCTGGGCAGTAAAAGAGCTAAATGCCCTTTTAAGGGCAATGCCCAAACAAATGCCCTTTCAGGGGAATGGGTATCTTAGGTTATTTTAGAATTAGGTTTTTTATTTTGGGGGGTTGCTTGGGTGGTGGGTTTTACTGTTGGGTGTCTTTGTGTTTATTTTTACAGGTAAAAGAGCTTATATCTTTGGGGCAATGCCCCACAAAAGACCCTTTTAAGGGCTATTGGTAGTTTATTGTAGGTTAGGGTTTTTTTTTTATTTTGGGTGGGCTTTTTTACTTTGATAGGGCTATTAGATTAGGTGTAATCCTTTTTTATTTTGGATAATTTCATTTTTTATTTTTTGTAATTTAGTGTTTGTTATTTTTTGTAACAGTATTTTTTATTTTTTGTAATTAGATACTTTGTAATTTTTAGAATAGTGTTAAGATTTATTTAATGTGTAGTTTAGTTTAATTCAATTGGTAGTTAGTTTAACTTTAGTTTAATAATTATATTAGTTTAATTGTTAGTTTAAACTTAGTTTTTCTAATTAGACGGTAAGTTTTAATTTAATTTAACATAGGGAAATTGTAATTTTAATTTAAAGTTATGGTTATGGTTAGGTTTAGGGGTTACTGGTTTAAATTAGTTTATTGCAATGTGGGGGCTTTCGATTTAGGGGTTAATAGTTTAATTAATATATTTCTTTGTGGGGGCTTTCGGTTTAGGGGTTAATAGGTTTATTATAGTGGCGGCGGTGTAGGGCTTAATAACTTTAGTATAGTGGGGGCGATGTGGGTGGACGGCAGATTAGGGGTTAATAATATTTAAATAGTGTTTGCAATGCAGGAGGGCGGCTGTTTAGGGGTTAATACGTTTATTATAGTGGTGACGATGTCGGGGAGCGGCGGAATAGGGGTTAATAATTTTTTTAAGTGGTGGCGATGTCGGGAGAGGCAGATTAGTGGTTAAAAACTTTAAAATAGTGTTTGCGATGTGGGAGGGCATTGGTTTAGGGGTTAATAAGTAGTTTATGGGTGTATAAGAAATAAGGTGGCGCTAGATAATTGCTGATACCTATTGGCACACTTTCAAGTGTTATCTCTATGTGTTAACTGTAGCTTTCTCTGGTATATCTATAGTTTTTACCTTTCTCATATATTCCTTATACATGTACACCACTAAATGGTTTTTAACAACATAAATATTTATGTAGACATTTATAAAATACAATGCTTTTAGTGAGATTCTTATCGCAATATTTCTAAAATACACACATAATTCTTTCTGAAATTGCTAAAAATATAAAATACTAAAATGACACCGGTGTCTAAATATGTTACCTCTCTTAAGGTATAAACAGCTAACCTCGTGAAATCTCAAATATATCCAACAATATTCTTTTTTTACATATGGTACAGTGTTGTGCAGTTATTGACACTATAATAAATATTACCCCATATGAAAATGCTTATACATATACGTTCGACACCTTATATTTGTGATATATATATTTTTATAGGATGTCATATACCATCTCATTAAGTGGTTTGAAAAAATGCTTATAGGCCAAGAGATACGTATCTCGCTGTATATTGTCCTTTGTTAAAATTCCCCTAGGGTTCAATACCACAAGTTTAGAGAAAATACAAAGTCTCGGTTATCATGCGATGTTTCTTATTGGTGGTAAACTGCAATGTAGTATGGCCAAATGTTTATATCAGTTACAAATGCTTCATTTTAATTTTTTACATACATTTTTTTCCTTTAACCTTCTGAAAACAGTGCACTGTTCCAATGGATTGTTTTTTCTCCTGGTGGTTGGCTCCTGATTGAGCCCTGTGTTGTTCAGCCTCCTTTCACCAAACAGTAGAATTGGAAGGTATGTACCTTCTGTGGATAGAGTTGATTCGCTTCCACCTCCTTCCCTTGTAAGAAAAAATATACTCACAGACTTCTTGTCAACAGCCGTTATGCGTCTCCTGACTTATGTGGCTGGCAAGGCAACCGGAGTTTGTTGAAAGTGTTCCTTTAGTCCAGATTTACCGGGTACTTGCTGCGCACTGGCTGTAGGAATTTCAGCGCATAGCTGTCGGTCTTTCAGGTTTCTACGCGTTTCGGCTGTCAGCCTTTTTCAAGATACCTGAAAGGATCGATCTTGTGTCTTTTAAAGCCTGATTTTTTTGCCGCCTTCTTATTAACCGTTTCTTTGCTTTTCTTAATACTAATGTCTCTGTCGTTTGTTTTTATTCGTTCTTCAAAAAACTTAGAAATAGATCTTTTATTTGATCTTGGTTTTCTTGCATATTTTTAATATTTTAATAGTTCAGGAGATTTACAAAGTATAAATTTTATACATTTTTTAACATTAGAGAGTTTTGGAGATGGTATTAGAGTCAATACAAGTATACATATTCGAAAATGCAGGGCACTTATCTGCATATTTCAGAAACAAATTCAGATTCTTATGAATTAAATATTATTATTTTTTAAAGTTTTTACCCCTTCATGCTAGATTAATCGGTGTCCTAAAATCCTTATTTCTATTCACAATTAGTATTTATAAGTTTGGACACTAGTGTCTATCCTGGCTCATTTAAATAGCAAAAAATATATACATATACTAATTACTACAAATATATGTGCATACTATACTAACTTCCTATATTTATACTACACCAATTATCTACATATTATTATGGCATATGTTATATAAATTCCTATGTCTAAGTTACTGAATTGGGATCTAGTTAACTGTTTTAATCCTTATTGGATATAGTATGTCCATTATATAAATTGATTTTGCTTCCTGATTTAATGATTTTCTAATCTACATTACATATCTTAATACTTTAATAGTTTCAGAGATAGTATTACGAAGTATACTTTTTGTACATTTTGTACCTTATAGAGTTTTAGAGATGATATTGAATTCATTACAAAATATACATATTATACATTCTATGGTGTTCAAAAATGCCGGACACTTATCTACATATTTTAGAAACAAATTTAGATTCTTATCAATTGAATATTATTTTTAAAACAAGTTCTTAATCCATCATATTCGATTGGTCAGTGTCCTAAACATCCTTATTATCATTCATAATTTATATTTATAAATTTTGGACATTGGTGTCTATCCTGGCTCATTTTATGATTTAGGGGAAAAAAAATATATAAATATATATAAGAGCCGATTGCTACAAATATATGTGCATTCTTTAACAACTTCTTACATCTACGTCATATCAATTCTCAGCACGATATTGCAGACTTTTTTATAAATACTAATTTCTTATCTAAATTATTGAATTTAGATCTAGTTCACTGTTTAATAATTTTGGATATAGTGTGCCCATTGTATAAATTAGTTCTGCTTCCTGATGTAAATAATAGCGTATCTAACTACTAACTTTAGATGGCGGCACAGATCTTGTCATTTTAGGCTGTAACGCTCGCTTTTTAGCCTCACCGCAAAACTCATAATACCGGCGCTTTGGGAATACCATAAAAAACATAATTTTTTGGAGTACGGTAATGACGTTGCGTTACAGGCTAAAAGGCTTGCGGTAAACCTATACTGACAAGACTTGTAATGGCTGCATTAGAGAAAATGATGCGTTATGGGCCACAACGCTGCTATTTGACTCATAAAGCAAAAACTCGTTATCTAGGTGATTGTGCTCACGTGCATGGAGTTATTTAAGAGTCAGAACTAATTGCCTTAAATGCAGAGGAAAAAAGTCTGCAGAGGCTTAGATACAAGGTAATCACAGAGGTAAAAAGTATATTTCTATAACAGTGTTGGTTATGCAAAACTAGGGGAATGTGTTATAAAGGCATTATCTATCTTTTTAAAAAAACAACATTTTTTATATTTACTATCCCTTTAACTCCTGTCAGCCTGTATTGGAGGTCCATGCTCTAAATGTGGCTCATATATTTTTGTACCCTAAAGCACTTCTTTTTTCCATTGGCTCCCTGACTTTATAACTTCGGATTGTAGATCCCAGTTTTACTTCAAGATTTAGAAGCATTTTGAAAGATCACCACTTCCCTATTTACAGCCTGCTATCCACAGAAACAGTCAAATGGAATGCACCAATCAAATCCTGGAACAATATAATTTATGTTTTATTTCTCATTTGCAAGAAGATTGGCTTACCTTATTACCCACTGCAGAATTTGCCTATAATGATCCAGTAATACATCTCCATTTTATGCCTAAACATACTATATCTCCCTGTTGTCACAATTATTCCTGAGCTTAAAAATTCTCATCTGACTGCCGTACAATGTTAGTTCACTCTTCTGGGTAAATTTATCATGGTGTGGACAGACATGATCTGCTATAGCAAATCATGTCTGCCGCACATCGATAAATTCCGACAGCGATTTATCATTGCACCAGAAGTTCGATCGGGCTGATTGCTGTCCGCCACCTCAGAGGTGGTGGACGAGTTAAGGAGCAGCGGTCTTAGGACCACTGCTTCTTAACTTCTGCTGCAGGCAGAACTGAATCGGAGTGGGTCGGAAGCAGCATCCGCTGCTTCATAAATCGCCCCCTTCCTCATAACTCACTTCATGAATTTCAAGATCACCAGAAACTTCAAGATGCTAAAAAATATTCTGACTTTCAAACCTATGCTATTATGGATTAAGTATGGTTTTCTCATCTTCACCTTTCCTGTTCTTCAAAGAAGTTGGGTCCAAAATGAATTGGTTCATCCCAAGTTGAAAGACTCATTAATCCTGTAGCTATTAAAATTAAATTAAAGGTATCTCAATCCCTCAAGCTTCACCCAGTATTCCATGTTCTGTACTGAAATCTTGGAAACCAAGCCCATTTCCTCAACATTCTTCACTATCAATTGCTCCAGTGATAGTCGATGGAGAGGAGGAATATGAGGTTAAAAATATTGTAGATTCGAGATTGCATTGTGGCCATCTACAGTACCTAGTTCAATAGATAGTCTATGGCCCTGAAGAGAGGTCTTGGGAACTAAATACATTTGTCCATGCTCCTCATTTGGTATATTGGTCTCATCCTATTTTTTCTGGACAAATCCCAGGAGGTCATGTGTAGTGATGGGGAAATGTCAGATATGCAGTTGTATGCTTAAAGGGACAGTAAACACCATGAGATTTGTTATGTATAAAAAGCAACTTTGCAATATGCTTTCATTATTTATTTTCACCCCTTTTCATGTAATTAAGCTCTGAAAATTAAGCAATTTCTTATACCCAGAATTTGTGCTGACCTCTTAAGGCTAACTCTGCTTTATATTTTGGCTTTATGATATAACAACTACTAAACAATTTTAACTATTGATAAATAATTGCAGTATAAAGGATTTTAATGTATTTTAAAAACATTAAGGCTTGGCTGATATGTTATGCTATAACAACACAACAGAAATGTCTTGTAATTTCAAGATGTTGACTGTACCTTTAAATGCATACCTGTTTCACATAGACCCCATCCTGGCTGTGGGCATCATGTATGTTTCTCTTATATCCTTCTGTGGAGTCTTATCATGTACATGCGCAAGCGTATGCTGGCCTTGGAATCATCTTTTAACATTGTGAGACTTGCTCCAATGTCAATACACAAGGCTGCATGTACGTGATTGCTTCATTTTGGAGTCCAAGCTGAGACTATAAACTCTTGACTCTCAGAATTGTCTGTGCTTGGTAATTCTGACACCTCTGTGTCAGTATCCCTCGCACTCTGTTGTCCTTTGTGAATTCCCTAGTTCTCATGTGTTTCTTACTCCTCCAGTCTTCTAGTTTCTGTTGTCTTCTACCTTCCTGACATTTGGTTTGTATCCTGACATTTGACCTCAGCTTGTTCGTTTACACAGCTTTACTTATAACCCCAGTGCCTATTACATTTTTTAAAGTTCTTGCTCCAATTTAAGGTGTATGTAAAAAAGTCAGCCCGAAAACTGAATATAGTAAAGAAAAAAAAGGAAAATAATAGATACCACTTCAGTTTTGAAATAACAACAGATAACCTTAGGGTGAGATGCTTCACATTCTTGGGATTAATGTAGGTGAAGAATCCTGACCACAACCCTGGAACCCACATGGTCAGCTGAGGTCTCCAAGTAACCCTTCATTCTATCCAGCAAGACTACTTTAATACAGCAAAATAGATGTGATAATTTTACACTGACAAACATTTGCATTTACTGTGTTTCAAGTTGTTGTGATAAGAATTGTTTTAACCTCTTCACAATCCGTTTCTCTTTTCATGAGTGAGATTTCATGTATTGGGAAGTAAATTCAATTATATATATTAATGGTAGGAATGTACTCTAATGAATCTTTAGAGAATATAGGTGAAGCAATGAATATAAAACATGATTTCCCCTTCACAGGGAGACTCCTCAGCAACCTCACAAACATCTTTAAATCTAGCCCATTGTCTCCCAATTCCATCATCCTCTTAAACTCTTCAACTAAACTTCTCATCTTTTTGCTTCATTCCTTCTCTCTCCCATTAGGGAGAGCACAAAGATTCTGGACTTGGGTCCCCTGAAGCTCAGGACCTTGTGGGAGATGTACTATTGGTGCCTCTCTTAGTTAGTATTATGATCACCTTCCACTCTCCTCTCTCTTTCTTTCCATAATCACAGTTTTTTCACACTTCCACATGTTAAGCTCTTTTTAAGAAGGTCTGGGCAGACAGGGGCATGTGTACAATGCCATCCCCTGCTTGTGTGTGACCAATCATGCGTGAGCAGGGACTCTCAATCTCCATGGTCAGTGAAGTCCGGGGGGATTGAAAAACACTACTTTACAGTTGATGACCGCTGCTTCTTAACTCTCGGCTGTAGGCTTGCACATGCGAGCCTACAGCCGAAGGCATTCCAAAGCTATGGTTGTAGCTTCTTTTTTCAAGCCTACATCAGATTTGTTCTCTCTCAAACTTCTGTCTGCCTCTCATTCCTCCCCATGCTTTCAATACTTTAACCTATTACATATATTTTAATGTTCTGTTGTTTCCTTTTTCTTCACACTTGATCCATCTTTTTCTATTTACATTTCTACAAATAACCTTTATCCTTCTCTTCTTGTTTGTCCTTGTCATCTTTCCTCTCCTATCCATCTCTTTCTTTCTCTCAAGTTCCCGTTCTCCATCCATTATTACCTAATGAGTGCATTTCTTTTTCTTGTTTTTTTTTTCTTGGTTAACTAATATGTTTGAGGGAATCTCATGCATTATTCGCAATCCATCTTGAGCTAAATTCTTGTTTTATTTCTTTCTAAAAGACGAAGAAAAAATATCTGGTAGTAAATTGCATTTCTCAGTGTGTTCACACTCTAGGGAGTTAGCCCTATGGATACTCCATTTAGGATAGTTTTATTTAATGAAGAAAAGAGTTTAATTCTTTGCACTTTCACTTATGCCTCTAAAATAGCAAAAGTCTATATTCCAATCTCCTCAATAAACTTTTTGTATTAATCAATGTGTGATATAGCAGTCATCTCAGTCAATTAGAAAAACAGATTCTCAACAACTCTTCAAATGACTTTGCTTCCCACCAACTTGCCAAATATTTAAACAGACTTTCAAATACAAGATAAAATAACACTGCAATATACTGTCATTATTTATTTTGCCTACTTTTTGCAGTAAAATACTACTAAGAAATGTAAGTGTCCAAGCGTGGGAGTATAAAAATAAAGTACTCTAAACTTTACTGAGGTGCATTAAAAAATTGAAGATGCTTGAAAGCTTTAACAAACAGAATATTTAACCAGTTTCATGCCAGAAGCATCGCTTTTGTCACATACCTCTGATTATTATGATTCTCTCACTCCTTTTGTCTCCAACTGTTAAAAGAGTATGTCCATGAACGTGCGTTTATTTGCAAAACCTTGTAAAATGTGCTAACAAAATGATTATAGAATATTTATTTTACATACATTGCTATGCATGGACAGGTATTTAAAATGCTGAAGCAAATACGTGTTTATCATTGAGACCTTTTACAAATATAATTAGAAAAGCATATCAAATTATTTATATACAAAAATCCTCATATACCTTATATTGATGGATGTTGTAGAAAATTCATGGACAATCGTGATGTTTTAGAAAACTTTATCTAATGATTTTCTACAAAATTTATAATTAAAATCTATGGTGATCTTCATAGATAAACCATTTAAAAAACTTTTCTAAAGTATTTTGATTGACCCCAATTTTTTCATTAGAAAAGAATATTTTTCTTTTTCTGTTTTAATGACAATTCTAATCAAGTCAAATGTTTAATAAACATAATCACTTACTAGTCTTATTACAATATTACAATACTGAACAAAACATACATTTAAACAATGAAATATGTCCAAACATAACACATTAAAATTAGAATGTTTGTGCATTGTTGCAGCAAATTGAATGTATTGAAACAAACTAAAGGGTTAATAGCATATAACCAACTGACCTTGCTTTTTTTTTTTTTTTTAAACCAGCGTGATTGTATGGATGAATGGCCAATTGGCCAAAAGCAAATTTGTAGCACTCCATCTGCTTGAAAGTAATATTTAGCATCCTTGGTAACCTTGGGGCTGAGAACTGGTGTACCCACCCCTACTTGGACAGTTTCCTTAGTTTTAATTGTAGGGAATGTTGCACATCTCTCTTTTCCCAACTTGCCTTCCTGGAAAGGGGATCATACTTTTGTAATGCAGCCTGTGAGGAATTTTGGCTCTGTTCTCATGGATTTCATTAAAAATGCATTAACTTAAAGTATCCTATCATGCATACAAAAGAATGCAATTTAAACATGCTAAAGTATATTTTGCAAGAAAGGTCTATATTACATATTATATACTTGCACAGTTCCATTAGTAACTGTACAATGAGATATGCCACAAAATAAAAAAACTAACATAAACTTATGGAAATGTGTGTCTATATTATCTCAACGCACTGTGAAGCTGGAGAATTGCCGACGTTAGTTGTGCCTTGGAGTCAGAAAATCTCCAAAACTACAATCCGACGTCACCTACATAACAACAAGTTGTTTGGAAGGGTTTCAAGAAAAAAGATTCTACTCTCATCCAGAAACAAACTCAAACGTCTTCAGTTTGCCAGACACTACTCGAACTTCAAATGGGATCAGGTTCTACGGTCAAATAAAACCAAAATAGAGCATTTTTTTGACAATAAACACCAGAGGTACGTTTGGAACACACATAGAGGTAGCCATATAGAAAAGTACCTTGTGTCCTCGGTTAAATATGTTGGTGGCCTTTTAATGATTTGGGGCTGTTTTTATGCTAGAGGACTTGGACATTTTGTTAGGATACGATATGAAGACATTCTGTATGGAGGAATGGTCTCAGATCCCTTGCCATATATTCTCCAACCTCATAAGGCATTATAATAGAACACTCAGAGCTGTTATTTTGAGGGTGAAGCACAAAGTATTGACTAAAATGGTGCCAATAATTGTGCCACACATACTGTATATTTAACAAAGATATATCTTTTTTTGGATAAACCTATGTTGTGTTTGCAATTGTTTGATATCCATGAGAGCAGAGTATTTCTTTGTATGTTTTGAACAAAAGATCAAAAGGTTAAACAGTTAAGACAAATTTTCACAGCCTTCTTTGCTCATATTTACCAAGGGGGCCAAAATTAGTGGAGGGCACTCTATACTGTTACTGCAACTCTGTCCTCTCTGGTCTCCCCAGCTGCCACCTAGCTCCTTTACAATCCATAATGAATGCATCTGCCAGGCTCATCTTCCTTAAACGTTGCTCTTCATCTGCTGCACCTCTCTGCCAATCCCTTCACTGGCTTCCTCTCCTCTAGGATTAAACACAAAATTCTCACTCTGACATACAAATCCCTCAACTGCACTGCTCCCCCCTATATCTCAGACCTTGTCTCCAGATACTCTCCCTCCCATCCCCTTCACTCTGCTCATGACCTCCTACTCTCCTCTTCTCTTGTTACCTCATCACACTCCCATTTACAGGACTTCTCCAGACTGGCTCCCATCTTGTGGAACTCTCTGCCTCGCTCTACAAGACTCTCCATTAGTTTTGAAATCTTCAAGCGCTCCATAAAGACTCTACTGTTCAGGGATGCATACAACCTACACTAACCTTTCTTTATACCAGTTCCTCTCCTCCATTGCTATCCCCTGAACCCCCTTAGCATGTAATCCTAAGAGTCCAGCTGTTTGTAGATCACCTTCTTAATAGCTGACTACAACACTGTGACTCTTGGCAGGGCCCTCTACCCATTTAATCCATATAATTGTTTTGATGGCGCTCTACAAATAACCAATAATAATAATAATGATAGTATGTGTGTGTATACTGTATATGTTTTTAAACACTATTAAAATTATAATATATATTAGAAACATAATACCACAGACGTGTGCAAGGAATATTGAGTCAAGGATGTGTGAGGAGCAAAGCAAAGTGGAAATGTAGAAAAAAATGTTGTCTTTTATTCAAGCACAGATTTTGCTGCCTAGCAGATGTGTATTACTGAGATGAGAGGTTCATTTTTTAACCAAGTGGGAAATGTTATTTTGATACTAGATCATTTTCAATATTCAAATGGTTGTTATTGCTCTTGAGATACTTATTAGTTTAGCATAGAAAAGGGTTCTCTGGGCAAATATGAAATTATTTTTTAGCAATTATTTCCAAAACTAATTTTTCCTGGGTATTTTAAGCATCTTTTTTATAATACTCTTTGTCTTAAATTATCATTATTCGACTGTTATCAAGAATGTATACTGAGATAAAAGATCTCTCCATCCACTTATTGCCTATTTTGAACTATTAATTTCACTAGAATAAACCATAAATAATTACATCAAACAAGCATTACAGCCACAAGAAATTAAATCTGGGTAATGTGAAGATACATTACAGGAGGTCTTTAGAGAAAATGCCACGCTACTAAATACATTACAAAATTCACAGAAAATGGGAAAATATCAATCAGAAAGATCAAGAAAAAAAAGGTTATGAGCATGTCTTAAATTAAGAGAGTATTATTGAGGCTTCACAACACTGATGTATCACATAAATGTCACAGTTTTAGAAGTATTGAGAATGACATCACAATTAAAATAAATGTCTGCTCTACATGACTATGTTCACCCTTCACCAGCCCTACCCTAGCAGGATTTACAAAAGGTCACACACAAAAAAAGCTATGGTTAAAGCACATTAATACAGCTGTGTGATAACATTAAACAGTAAGTAGCAATGAAAATATATTTAAGACAAACAGAATGCTGGCATTTGTAGATAAAAAAAACAAAGATATTCTATTTGTTTTTGTTTGTTTATTTTTCAATCAAATGGCTAAACCCAATACAACTAGATGATCAAGTATATGACACCAAATTAGGCATACATTACTTTAGAATGAGACTACACATGAGAGAGAATGGGTGTAAAAGCCACAGCACGCATTTATTAAATTATTTTTAATAAATAACATAACATATAAAATCCCGAATAAAACTGGATAACATATCAACATATTAACATGTGAACCACAAAAGGTGCTTGTCACAGAGATGAACCTTCCATAGGCTTACATGCCAGGAACATCCCCCAAACAGCTCTCCCGCCTCTTTATGGAGGTACCAATTTAGTGCCAACTTCCTTAACTAAACAAACACCCCCACCCCAGCTGCAACAGAAATCACTTAACTAGGGAGGGAACTTCTCTTTGCCGTAGGAAATAAAGAGGATGTTGCAGCTTCCGCTCCCCGGCTAAATCCCCTTACAGGCGCCTCCTACCACCTAGCTCCACCCACTTCATTGCTGGAATTGGGGTCAAAATCCCCTCCGGTCAAGTGTCTCCTCCAGGGAGAATTGACCCCAAATTAGAATGAGACTACACACGAGAGAATGGGTGTAAAGGTCGCAGCCCGCATTTATTAAATTATTTTCAATAAATAACATAACATATAAAATTTCGAATAAAACTGGATAACATAACATATTAACATGTAAACCACAAAAGGTGCTTACCACAGAGTTGAACCTTCCACAGGCTTACATGCCAGGAACATCCCCCAAACAGCTCTCCTGCCTCTTTAGGGAGGTACCAATTTAGTGCCAACTTCCTTAACTAAACATGCACCTCCGCCGCGGCACGTCACAGACGAGCACGCCCCAGCCAGACTAAGGCCTTTAACACCCCCTCTCTGATGTTAAAATTAAAAAGGTGAAGACCAATCTCATTAAGATGAGCCCTATCTTTTAAAATGAAGCAACGGCCCGTCTCCCTTCTTGCCTTCTTAGGCACAACACCTAAGGGAGATACCCTCAGGTTCCCAAAAAGGAGGATTAGTAAATGGTCCCGTCATCCTTCCTAAGGCCACTTCTTTATCCAGCTTCCCCTGAACAACCTCTGAATATTCCCTCACAGACCGAAGATTCCCTGAAATTGCGACCTCCCCCCCCCTTCCACAAACAAGATCTAACAACCTGAACTAAAACCTATGAGTAATTATTCTGCGTCCCGGACTTACTCCTGACCTAAGTGTAATGGTCGAGCCACAGCACCATTCTTCTTACCCTCACTGGTGTCCTGGCCCTTAGCAGCAGTGTCCTCTGCTTTTCCAACGCCACTGCCTTTCTTGAAACATCGTGCCCATGGGTGGGCTCCCTTGCATCCCGAGCAGGCGTGCATATACTTACATTCATTCCCAAATTTACACTGCCCCTCGTTGAATTGAAAGCAGAGGCCTTTCCGAATGGCCATTGCCGCTCCTCCACTCAGGTTTCACCCACTCTCGGATGCTCCATTCCCTTTACCCCCTCCCCAATTTTCTCCTGTACTACGAAAGGAACTACCTGCGTGCAACGGAGTCATCAACTCCAACCAGATCCCCATGTCCCTATCATCCCATCTCATCTCAGGTCTAACCGCCATTCTCTGCCGGATCTGCTCATCATACCTCCACCACGCTAACCCCCTGTAAGTCTGATAAGCCCCTGTGATCTCATCATAATAGCAAAACAGTCCCGAGCACTGTTCTGGAAATTTCTCCCCAATTACCGCAGCTGAAATGCAAAAGGCCCTTGATCAATTGGTCAAAGTCTTCGGTAACTTCGGTACCTTTTCTTCCTCTCATCTTCTTCCTTTTTTCTCCTTGTCCCCTTTCCCATCCTCCTTAATCTCCAAAACTTGATCTAACGGTAACAGGGAAAATATTTCCAGAAATTCTCCTTCACTTCCTGTGTAAGGTGTATCCCTAGCGGGCCTATTGAACAAAGGCAAGGTCTCCTCATGGCGTTATCCACCACCTTCAATATACTTTCCGCGCCGGATCCACCTGCCTGCGTCTGCTCAGTGCCTACCGTCACAGGTACCCCAACTGCCGCAGGCGCTCCCCAAGCTGCTGCCACGTTCACGCTCCCCCCTTGCTGCCCTGCCAGTTTCTCGAATTGGGCCAGGAGATCCCTTAAACCATTCACCAACAAACTCTGAGCCACCATGCGCACTTGCATCTGGACTCCGCCCTTTGTTAGCACCCTCACCTTCACTCCAGGGTGCCATAGCCGCTCTAACCACTTCGACTGCCAGGTCAGCTGTCTTTTGCTGTCAGCTCATCCCCCCCTGCCCATGTCCTGCTGCTGCTTCCCTCTTGGTTCATAACCCCCTCGACAACCCATACCCTTTGATACCCTGTTTGTCCCATCTCCCACGTGTGCCTGATCAAGGCCCAGCCCCTCTGCAACCCTGGCCTCATATGCCATCTCACAGGTCCTGACCGCTGTCCTCCTTGCACCGTCCACCACCACAGCCTGATCTGCCATCCCCTCCTGTACCTCAGATGCACTGCTCCTCCTCCCGCTCCAGTGACTGGGCCCCATGGATCCTCCTGCAGGCCCATCGCCGCATCGACTCCTCCCGCCTGTGCTGCTATCAGGAGATAGCGGATCAGGAGGCCTCAACCGCCTTTGCGGCCTGCCGTGCCTGTCCTTGCTTGCGGACGATCTGACTGGACCTCCTGAAAGCCTCCGCTGCCTCCAGGTAAGCCGCCAGCCAGCCTGTCCCCTTTGCTGCAGCCATCCTCTGCACCGTGGCCAACAGGTCCTCCATGCAACTCTTCTTTATTTCTACAACCGCAACACTGAACTTCTCTTTGCCATTGTAGGAAATAAAGGGGATGATGCAGCTTCCACTTCCCGGCTAAATCCCATTACAGGTCCCTCCTACCACCTAGCTCCACCCACTTCATTGCCAGAATTGGGGTCAAAATCCCCTCCAGTCGAGTGTCTCCTCCAGGGAGAATTAATGCACTGTGCTTACAGTTAAAAAAGACATTTAACTACATTATGTAGATATATTAATGTAATTTAACTATTTAACTGTGACAGCATATGATACTATCCAATTAGATCCACACAGAGGAGTCTCCCACACATTTTTTCAGCACACATTTCCTACTCAAAGAGTAATGTTAATATCATATGATAAATATACTTTAGATAGAACCCATGCTTCAGATTTATACAGTATTCAGCTATAAGATAGGGATAGTTGCATTAAATTACTTAAGGCGGCATTGTGGCCCCTGGGTTTTAGGCTGGACGAGACTTATTTTGATCATTTAGAACATTCTTATAAATTTCCTATTTTCATTCTAAGTTCTTAATTCTATAGTTAGATTCATATTGTTTTCAGAGTTAACAGACAGCCAGATTACGAGTTTTTGCGTTATGGCTCATAACGCTTCTTTTTCACTACCGCTGCTATTACGAGTCTTGTAGGTATAGCTGTACTGCATACCTTTTTGGCCGTAACGCAACATAACTACCGCACCTTTCAAAAAGTCATTTTTTAATGGGACTTCCATAGTGCCGGTATTACGAGTTTTGCCTTTGAGGTCAAAAAGTGAGTGATTCGGGGGGCAGAGCCAGCACTGGGACAGAGCTGTCACACAATCTCACAGCTCCAGCTAACTACTACCTTTAAAACTACAACTGACCGCTCAGACGAGTTTAATTTGCTACTTATAGTCTGGCCAAAGTCCTAAGACACTTATATGAGAGACAAAGAGGCTTGGAAACATTTGCGAACGAGGAAACAGCACACTTTCTGAGCGGCCCTTGCGGGAGTGCCTCATGGGGTAGCCACGCTTCAGGATCTGGAGGAGACCTAGTCAAAGAGACCGTGGACCTATACAAAAGCTAGGGAAGTGAGGTGTATCCAAGATGGAGCTTTACGGCTGTACTCTTTTGGATTCGATGCACTGCCTGATACGGAACCATTTTATGAGCCTTGAGGCCAGCGTGATGACAGCATGGAGAGGAATTACGGTAGCAAACTCGCAGCATACTGTACAAGCTCCTAAGGCCGACACAATTTTGAGATCCAAGGCTGAAAATTAGACTAGGAATTAACAAGCGCAGCTGATTCTGAACCTGGGCAGGATACAAGTGTACCGCGGGCACCTGCTAATAACCTGACTTGGCAATGTGTGGTAACACCATCCGATATGGCTACACCCAATAGCCTGCAGAGATGTGGCAGAGAACCCGAAGGGACCGGTGTGAGCTCTAATATTTCTGCGCTTCCAGCAGTGGTCAGCCACAGCAGAGTTGGCATTACGGAGGGTTCTGTAGTATTGGACAATGCTGACCTGTTTGCAGCAGGCTTTAGCAGGCTTCCACAACAAAAGAGGTCACAGTTTAAAAGTATTTGTTTCCCAGAGACTCCCTTACTATCCAGTCCACTCCGCTATTGGGACTTACCTGTCTGGTTCTATGGCTGTGTGGTTCGGGAGACCCCTTTGATTAAGTTACAGATTCTGATATCTGAAGTGAACTTGCAATATAAAGTTTCCCTATTCAAAAGAGAGGGCATGGGATAAACAATGTGATTCTTTTTTCTCAATAGTTCCACATACGTTTGCATGATGGTTGAGCCTGTTGTTTGTTTTTAATTTTCTCTTCTTTCAGCTCTTCACCATTAGTTACTGGTTTATTATTCTTGCTCTAGCATTTTGAGTCAGGCACAGCAGCACAATCTTATAATGTTATCTACTAGACCTTTTCGGATACCCCTATAGTATATAGCCATAAATTTACACGTGTGGATATTGGTAGGATCTTCAGTACCCCAATAGTCAAAACTTGGACTCAGTGCATATTTTAGCATCAGTAGGTATACCCAGACACGCTTCCTATACTGTATTTACCTTGAAAATGTATATACTTAAATGTGTGCTCAACTGTCTGTCGAGATTCTATGCCTAATACTGTGGGGCATAGGGCCCATGCCCCGTGGTAGACTTATTCTTTATTTGTTTTTTCATGTAACTATGGTTTGGACTGTTGGGGATTGTTTTGCTTACATGTATATTATATAAGGATCCTACATATATGTTTTGGAGTTTGAATTGACACGGCACACTGTGCTGAAATACTATTCCAATAGCCATATATATGGGAGTCTATTAGGTGACCTGATGTTTCTTCCACCCAAGTAATTAAGATGTCTGGTACATTCATGGGAAACAAGCTTTTCCCTCCACATGACATATATCTTGCTTACATTATCTGGCTTGTTTATGAATAATGCCATTCTCCTCCCCTCCATCCATATATACATAAAGATACTTTAGTGCAGTATCCGTGTGCTATACCATGGATCTCCCCCAGCATACCACTTTTGTAATTGTATATATCCATTCCTAAATATGGTATTTCCCTTTGTGTTGTTTACTTGCTGTGACCTAGGAAATGTTACTGTGTTAACCCCCTCCTATAAAACATCATTAACAGATGGATAGTTTTCTTCCTCCCTCCTTTGTTCCAATTAGGATTTTTTTTTACATATTATGTTATTACCAATAGGCTATATCTATATATGCTACCACCCCCACCCCCCCTCATATAAGGTACCTCCTAGGTTAGGAGGACTGCTAGTGCGGTTTGTCTAGCCTATACCGTAACCCTAAATGTTAATCTATACCTATAGTGCCACTTCCACATACAATATTTCTGATCCTATGCTTGCTGGCGTATTTTTCTAATATCACTACTAACATGAATTTACTCCTAAGCTAGTTACCTGTGCTCTTATCTTCCATAGTGTATCTATAGCTATGTGATGCACACAAATGTTACATACCTATTAGCATAGTATTATACACACCTTTTAAGGATCTAAAAGTGGCCCGCATATTAAATGTTCATAAGAGTCCCCTAATATCATTATATCACACAGAATATATTGCATCCTACATATATTATACTTTGCATTTTTTTTCCTGTTGAGACTTGTGGATGGTTAATCTATTTTCTAGAGTAACAAAATACTGAGGTTGATTTCATGTTACCCTGGTATATGTGTTTTATTGCGGTCAGAGTATCTCACAATGCTATACACCACAATGACCTTTTGTTATGTTACTGTATGTTTTGCTCTGGCTGCATGTGCAGCAACTGTGTAATGTTTTCAATTTATCTTCCTCAAAAAAAAAAGCTTCATTTAAAAAAAAAAAAGTGAGCGATACAGCCTATACCGACAAGATTCATTCCGCCATCTAAAGTCAGTAGTTATGGGTTTTGCGCCACAAAGCTGTAGCATAAAACTCATAATTAAAGTGTTAAAAAGTACACTAATACCCATAAACTACCTATTAACCCCTAAACTGAGGCCCTCCCGCATCGCAAACACAATAATAAAAATATTAACCCCTAATCTGCCACTCCGGACATCGCCGCCACTATAATAAACATATTAGCCCCTAAACTGTCGCACTCCCGCAACGCAAACACTAGTTAAATATTATTAACCCCTAATCTGCTGCCCCCAATGTCACTGCCACCATGTTGCCGCCACCTACATAAATTTATTAACCCCTAATCTGCCGCCCCCAACGTCACTGCCACCACTATACTAAAGTTATTAACCCTAACACCCCTAACTTAAATATAATTAAAATAAATCTAAATAAAAATTACTATCATTACCTAATTCCTATTTAAAACTAAATACTTACCTGTAAAATAAAACCTAAGATAGCTACAATATAACTAATAGTTACATTGTAGCTATCTTAGGTTTTATTTTTATTTCTCAGCTAAATTTGTATTTATTTTAACTAGGTAGATTAGTAAAATAAATAAAAAATGTACCTATAAAATAAAACCTATCCTTGGCTGATTGGAAGAGCCAATAGAATGCAAGCTCATCCGTGCCGGATTTCTTGAAGATGGAGCCGCTCTGCATCGGAAGGATGAAGATAGAAGATGCCGTCTGGATGAAGACTTCTGCCCGCCTTGAGGACGACTTCTTACCACTTGGATGAAGACTTCTCCCGGCTTCATTGAGGACTTCTTGCCGCTTCGATGAGGACTTCTGCCCGCTTGCAAGAGGATGGATGTCCAGTCTTCAAAAACTGTAAGTGGATCTTTGGGGGTTAGTGTTAGGTTTTTTTAAGGGTTTCTTGGGTGGGTTGTTTTTTTTTTAGCTTAGGGACTTTGGGCAACGAAAAAGAGCTAAATGCCCTTTTACGGGCAATGCCTATCCAAATGCCCTTTTCAGGGCAATGGGGAGCTTAGGTTTTTTTAGGTAGTTTTTTTTTTGGGGGGGGGGGTTGGTTGTGTGTTTTACTGTTGGGGGGTTGTTTGTATTTTTTTTTACAGGTAAAAGAGCTGATTTCTTTGGGGCAATGCCCTGCAAAGGGTACGTTTAAGGGCTATTGGCAGTTTAGTGTAGGCTAGGGGTTTTTTATTTTGGGGGGCTTTTTATTTTGATAGGGCTATTAGATTAGGTGTAATTAGTTTAAATATTTGATAAAAAAATTTATTTTGTGTAATTTAGTGTTTATTTTTTTGTAATTTAGTTTAATTAATGTAATTTATTTAATTTTAGTGTAATGTTAGGTTTTAGTGTAACTCAGGTTAGGTTTTATTTTACAGGTAAATTTGTATTTATTTTAACTAGGTAGTTAGTAAATAGTTAATAACTATTTACTAACTAATCTACCTAGTTAAAATAAATACAAACTTAGCTGTGAAATAAAAATAAAACCTAAGATAGCTACATAGTAACTATTAGTTATATTGTAGCTATCTTAGGGTTTATTTTTCAGGTAAGTATTTAGTTTTAAATAGGAATTATTTAGGTAATGATAGTCATTTTTATTTAGATTTATTTTAATTATATCTAAGTTAGGGGTGTTAGGGTTAAGTTTAGGGGTTAATATATTTATTTAGTGTTAGTGATGTGGGAGGCCAAAGGTTTTGGGGTTAATAACTTTAGTATAGTGACGGCAGCAACGTTGGGGGCGGCAGATTAGGGGTTAATACATTTATGTAGTTATGTAGGTGGTGGCGACATTGGGAGTGGCAGATTAGGGGTTAATAAGTGTAATGTAGGTAGCAACGACATTGGGGGCAGCATATTAGGGGTTAATAACTGTAATGTAGGTGGTGGCGATATTAGGGGTGGCAGATTAGGGGTTAATAAATGTAATGTAGGTGTTGGCAATGTCGGGGTGGCAGATTAGGGGTGTTTAGACTCGGGGTTTATGTTTGGGTGTTAGATGTAAACATACATTTTCTTTCCCCATAGGAATCAATGGGGCTGTGTTACGGAGCTTTACGCTCCTTTATTGCGGGTGTTAGGCTTTTTTTTAGCCGGCGCTCCCCATTGATGTCTATGGGGAAATCGTGCACGAGCTTATAAAACCAGCTCAAAGCAGCGCTGGTATTTGTGTGTGGTATGGTGCTCAACGCAACTATATTGCCCGCTAACGCAGGTTTTTGGAAAACCTGCGATAGCAGCGCTATTGAAGGTGAGCGGTGGAAATAACTTGCAAGTTATTACCGAGTCACTCATAACGCAAAATTCGTAATCTGGCCGAGAGATATTATGTCTCATTAATAATCATTGACTGTAGAGTGTTAGACCCATAGTTAAAAGTCAGAAGAGCCAAAAAAGGCTCAGCTATAAAAGATAAATATATATATATATATATATATATATATATATATATATATATATAATGAGTATAAATACAGTACAATAGTTTATTGAGATCACTTATTAAAAATATGGATCCATATAACTTATGATATACAGAAAATCTTGAGTTAAATAATACAAGAAAAAAGTAAAGTCCCAAAAAAGATAGTACGTCCCAAAGTTGGGAAAATCCAAAAAATATAGTAAAAATAGTTCCAAAGTAACTCCCTTAACTTCTATAGCAAGATGTATTGTAAGCTATGCATACATATTTATAAAAATAAACTCAATGGCACAGTGTGTACTTATGTCACTGTTTCGAATTAATACTTTTATTGCTATTTTATTGTTTTGAATGGTTTTGAATTGCTTCTGATTGCAGAAAAATGAAATAGAATAGGAATTTCATATTAGAAAGGAAATGAAGAACATAATTACATATTTGGTTTTTATGACTAATAAAATAAATGTATGTTCTCTGTGTTTATCAAAGCGATCATTCTGTGCTTTACAATAGCTGTTATTACTCATTCAAAAACCCTGAATGATAGTTTCAAGGAATGAAGCCTGATGACAGAAACCGGAGGTGTAGTGGCATGAGAAATGCTATTCCATTTAATTAGTAGGAAGATCATGAATACTCAGCAAACCTTGGCAATGTAGTAGTAGTGACAATTCTTTTGTGTCACTGTCCTTCAACAGGAATGTGGGAGAGTTATGCAGACCATTTTCTATATTTGTTTTCTTAACGAATGCTAAAAGCTAACTTTTGCACATCAATACTAAGGGGCCAATTTATGTAGCTGCAAATGCAGCTGTTTCCATGCGAGCCTTCAGGATCTCTGGAAACATAAGTTAAGAAGCAACGGTCTTAAAACCACTGCTCCTTAACTCGTCCGCCACCTCTGAGGCTTTGGAGAGCAATCATTCCAATCGGATATGATCAGGATGATTAACACCCCTTGCTAGAGGCCGATTGGCCACGAATGTGCAGGCGGCATTGCACAAGCATTTCACACAAAATGCTTGTGCAATGATAAATGCCGACAGTGTATGCTGTCGGCATTTATCAATGTCGTCATAATCCGCTACAGTGGATCATGTCCGCCCGCATCTTCATTAATCAGCCCCTAAGAATGTATATTCAAACAAGTTTGAGCACTCAAGTAAATACTGCAGCATAATACCTGAAATATTCTTGATTCTTCAGAAGGGCTGGGTTAATGAGTTTATGAGTATGATTTAGGTTTAGATTTCAAGGTTGAGAACTTGGACCCGATCACATATGCGGCATCGCAAAAGCTGGCGTTGGCTATTTTTAGACGGATGTCGCGATCACATATACGACGACGCATACAAATGCGGCACATATATTTCACCCGTTGGCCTATATTTTTACTCCAATAAACTAACAAAGAACCAACGTCGCAAGTCGGTATCACATCTTCAGTGCAAGGACCTACGCGGCGAAAAGTGAGAAATTTTACTCCATTTTCATCAGCTCTTTTACATACAAAAACTACAAATTAACCGCTAACAGTAAATCAAACCCACCCACCCAGCTCCCCAAAATAAAATAGACCTAACTCTAAAAAAAACTAAGCTACCCATTGCCCCTAAAGGAGCATTTGTATGGGCAGCTCTTTAGTGCCATTTAAAAATAAAAAAAATCCCTAATCTAAAAAAACACCCACCCCCAAAAAAAACTAACACTAACCCCGATATAGGTACTCACCATTCATGAAGTCTGGCGGTGAAGGTCTTCTTCCATCTTCTTTCAGTAGCTCATCCTATTGGATGATTTGAAAATTTCAGCCAAAAGAAATAAAAGGTACATTAATATAAAACGGGTAGCTTGCATTCAATATGCAGTGTGCGGCGGATAATCACATGAAGAGGACCTCCACGTCACTGAAGATCACCTCCTCTGAGGAGGACAACGACACAGGATCAGCACATTGGCGAAGACCACTCTGCAACTCCAGGAAGAAGACAGAAGATGGTCCCGTGATGGATGAAGATGGATCCACCTGGATGAAGACCTTTCTCTGCCTAGAAGAAGGTGGATGTCCAAACTTCAGGGGGGGTTAGTATTAGGTTTTTTTGGGGGGGGTGTTTTTTTCTTAAGATTAGGGCATTTTTATTTTTTAATTGGCAGCAAAAGAGTTGGTTGCCCTTTTAAAGGGCCAGTATACCTAGGAAAGAATGTTATATAATTCTGCACTAAGTGCATCACTGGCACGCAGTCTAATCACAGCCGGCACAATCGCGCTATTAAAATAAATGTAGCTTGCTCTCGCTACCAGACCAGAGTGGGAGCGAGCTACATCGATTTTAATAGCACGATCAGGCGCGCTGTGAATAAACATTGTGCTAGTGATGCACTTAGCAGAAGAAAACAGACCCACTCAGTAGAGCCAGGAGTGGCGTTCTGTTTTCTTTGCATGATATCTATTTAACTATTCACTTTAGAAATCTGGAGCTAAGCTAATGTTATATAATTCTGCAGTATGAAGTCCGGACATCCACCTTCATCCAGGCAGCGAGAAGTCTTCATCCATGCGGCGACATCTTCCTCAATCGCAGGATATTATCTTCATTACGGTGGTGCGGAGCTGTGGAGGCACGGAGCGGAGCTGTCCAGGACCGAGATTTTGTAATCTTAGAGTTTTTATTTTTCGTATTTTTATTGTTTATTATTTTTTGTTATGTTATATTTTTTAAATTTTTTCATAGTATTAGGTTTATTTAAATTTGTAATTTAGTTTTTTTTTATTTCACAGGTAAGTTTTTTTTTATTTTAAGATAGTTATATTGTAACATTTTTTTAAAGTTAGGGGGGTGCTCGGTTTAGGGTTTAATAGTTTAATGTAGTTTTTTGCAATGTGGGAGGCCAGCGGTTTAGGGGTTAATACATTTATTTTATTAGTTGCGATGTGGGGGGCTGGCGATTTAGGGGTTAATACGTTTAGCTTATTTGTTGTGATGTGGGGGCTGGCATTTTAGGGGTTAATACTTTATTATAGTGTTGGCGATGTGGGGGGCCTGCAGTTTAGGGGTTAATAGGTTTATATAGTGTTGGTGATGTGGGTGGGCGGTGGATTAGGGGTTAATAGGTTTATTTAATAGTCGCGATATGGGTGGGTGGCAGATTAGGGGTTAATAGGTGTAATATAGTATTTGAGAAGCGGGAGAGTGGCGGTTTAGGGGTTAATGGGTAGATAAAGGTGGTTAGTGTACTTTGTAATATTTTAGTTATGAGTGTGGAATGGAGGGTTACATTAAGGTTAAAATGCTTGCTTTACAGCCTATACCACCGCCACTCGTAATATGCGTTACCGGCCATTCCATGTGCAATGGCCAATTTTTCAGTGGTATAGCCGTACTGCATCATAACGCAAAACTCGTAATTTAGCCGTTAATTAGGTATATTGCGTAGTGGGGGGATGGTGGTTTAGAGGTTAATACATTTTAGTATTAGTTGTCATGTGGGGGATGGCGAATATAGGGATTTTGACGTGTCGGGTTAATTTTTGGGAGGCGGGTTAGATTTTTACGGGTGATTTAACTTTTTTGTTTTTTTACTTAGACGCCGGCAGACCATATACTGCTGTAAATCATTGACGATTTCAGAAATGTCGATTTCCGCACCTTTCTATACCTTGCCGGTTTATCTGACTTACGGCAGTATCTGATCTGCCACTGCCATATATGTGATTCACCCGATGTGCAAGGTGAACTTACGCTGCACTGAAACCGATGCCTATGAATGTAATCTAGCTCCTTGTCATTAGATTTCATAACAGAACGTAAATTGGCGGGGTTTTCCATTCCTTTGTATCTGTGATAGAAATAGATATTTTGTTGTTCTGTTTTAGAGTATACCAGCTTTGACCCATGCAGTACATTTTTACAATTCTTACAAAGGTTCAGGCACTTTTGTTCTAATAATTTTACTGATATTTTATTCTAAGCACACCGTCTGATGTTCTGGTCCTTTAGATATTCCTGTGTTTGTTACCATTTCAGGTTTATTAACCTCTGTGCTCTAAGGACTAGTGCTTTGTTCTGTTTGTTTGACCAGGCTTATTATTGTGTCATTATTTCCTGGCTCAGACGTGTTGTCTTTTTTACTGTCAGCTATGCTACTTAGGTGTGAACTTGTTTAAGAGTTATCTCTTATATAGCACTATATTTTATTATTGTCTGTTGTGATCACATACTGGGGGAAAGAAACACTAAAAGGACAACTTAACACAGTAGAATAGCATAATCAATAGATGCATAATAAAAAGACAATGCAAATGAGCAGTAAATTATTTTCTGACAAATGTCAAAGTTGGTTACATTTTCCTTCCTAATGCATCATGTGACAGCCATAAGCCAATCACAAAATAAATTTCTGTATATATGTATTATGTGAATCTTGTAAATGCTTAGTGGGAGCCTCAAAAAATGTGTATATGAAAAGGTTGTGCACATTTATATAATGGAAGTGAATTGGAAAGTTGTTTACAATTGTGTGCTCTATCTGAATCATGTCATTTTAATTCTGACTTGACTGTCCCTTTAACAGGGCATACAACTCAAAAATGAAGTGCACGTGTTTTCAGTTCAGTATTTCATAAAATTATTATTGCAATTTACATGTATTCCTAAAAATGGTTGTAGTCAAATAAATCACTGTTTCCGAAATGGCTTTTACTGTGAGCAGAGCATATACTGTATGTGTATGCCTTGCCTTGTGCACCTGCATTCAAACATTGCTCCTGCTCACTATACATTGCATTAGTGATGACTTAATTTGCATGAGGGTGCATGGTGCATATGTGTGTATGCTCTGTACACAGTAGAAGCTACAATTAAAACGGTCATGGGCTAGATTATAATTGGAGCGTCAACGCTCCCGTTTTCTCATATTGGGGCAAAAATGCACCTTTTCAGGCTCTCCTGAAAACTACTCATATTACTGGGTAGTAAATGTGGCCACAAGGTCGCAATCGTGTTTTGCACATTGGGAAACACCAAAAACTCAGACCTCTGGTTAAGTGAAAAAAGTTGCACAAAACAAATCAAAAATACTTTATAATGTACAGAAACACTCATTTTAACACTGTCTGATATATATTTTTTATAAAAATATTGCACGGATAACTTATAAGGGCTCAAAATGAGGAGATGTGAGGTGTAAAAAAAAATGTCTTAAAGTGCTGTTACATAGGGATCCTATGTGACACTTTTCTTAACATAGAAATATGTATATGTATTACAAGTTGAAAGTAAACGCGATCGATTGAGCGCAAAAATTAGCTCTCAGGTGTAAGAAAAAAAAGGGCTGCAAAGGGCTTTAGCATAGATATACATACATATACATGTCTAAATATGTAAGTATATATATATATGTGTGTGTACATCAGTGACGTGCGGTGAGGTCAGAGGCTGGTGAGGCACTGGCTGATACTTCCGGGAAACACACACATATATATATATATATATATATCTCATATGCTATGCTTAACTCATATAAATGCCAGTTACAGATAGCACAGCAGCTGTTCCTAGGTCTTGTTAACTGTCCCTGTGATCTGACTTTGGCAGCGTCTGTAGAGTTAATGGGAACTAGAGCTCTTATTGATCCAGATTAATCTACGTGGTTTCAGCCAAACTAAATTAAAACTATAGTTAGAATATAGCTATTTTTCTATATATTTTGCCCATTGGTACTAACTTGAAATGATCGACTAAGTAGAGGACAGATTACTATTTGCGTCCATACGTCAACATCAGTAAAAAAAAAATTAAAAAAATTATCCTGTTGCTGGTTATTTGTTGTGGCATCCACTCCAGTTTCCCGTTTTTAATATAAATATTTGCATACATTTTATTCTTCAACTCTGCAGATATGTAGATAGCTGTGTGAATAGTTTCATATAAAAGCTAAATAAAGAATAATGGATTCTTAGAATGCTTGAATGTTAAGAAAAGATCTGTACAAGATTTGACAGTGAATTGAATGATTTAAGGTGTTAAAGGGGAAGTAGAAAGCAATTAGCATTTTTGGAAGCCTTTAAAGAGACATGAAACCCAAATTTTTTCTTTCATGATTTAGAAAGAGCATGCCATTTTAAACAACTTTTGAATTTACTTCTATTATCTAATTTGCTTCATTCTCTTGATATGCTTTGCTGAAAAGCATATCTAGATATGCTCAGTAGCTGCTGATTTGTAGATGCACAAAGAGGCCTCGTGTGATTGGCTCACCCATGTGCATTGCTATTTCTTCAACAAAGGATATCTAAAGAATGAAGCAAATTAGATAATAGAAGTAATTTGGAAAGTTATTTAAAATTGTATTCTCTACCTGAGTCATGAAATAATTTTTTGGGGTTTAGTGTCCCTTTAAGTGGTTATGTGGATATGAGGTATTATCAGCTGAGCTTTTACCCTCTATTTATTTGTAATTTGTGGTCTTTTGTAAAGAAACATTTACCCAGAAATACCAACAATTTGCCTGTACTGATTGGTAATTAATGACAAATAAATAGAAAGTAAAAGGACAGCAGATTTGAGCTTCCAATTTGGAACATTTATGCAAGTTGTCGGCTGCCATTTTAAAACAAAATTAAGCTTTTTCCTTGTGTAAAATACGTTGTGTGTGGAAATATCCCAGCAAGCAGTTTGCTTAAAAGATGGGTTATTTGTTTGTAATAATTGAAGGTGTCAAATGTTTTTAACCAAAATAGTGTAGACAAAGGATTCTGACAACTTGAAACAGCTGATAATACCTCAGATCCATATAACCACTTAAAGGCTTCCAAAATTGCAAATTGTTTTCTACTTCACCTTTAATGCCTTAATTTATTTATTCAATTCACTATCAAATTTTCAGTGCACTGCAGACTTACTAGTACAAGGAGGACTTCAATAAGGATGCTTTTGTACAAACATACTGTATATACTAGAGTGATCTAAAAATGTCAGTGTAGTGTACATAACAATATCAATCTGCACAAACATATCTACATTCTAGGGGGTCCATCCGATAAAAATCGTCGCCCGCAAAAGCCGGCGACGCCAATATTTGCGCGGGTTTGGTGTCCTATATACGGCGTAACCTAGAAGTTACGCGCGTATATTTCTGCAGTCGCCCGTAGTTTTTTGGGCTATAGGCAGGTATACCAAACCCGCGCAGTTTGGTATCCAATATGCAGCGTAAGGACTTACGTGGCGAAAATGGAGAAAACTTACTCCATTTTCACCTCGCCACAAAAAGCAGCCGTAAGAAGCCTTACGCTGACTATTGGAGCCCCGTAACTCCCTAAACTGGCAGCTAAAATAAACCTAACACCTAACGCATGCGCAATGTCTATCTCCCTGTCAACCGCGATCTTCTAAAATAAACCTAACACCTAACGCATGCGCAATGTCTATCTCCCTGTCAACCGCGATCTGCTAAAATAAACCTAACACCTAACGCATGCGCAATGTCTATCTACCTGTCAACCGCGATCCCCCCCCCCCGAAATCCCTAATAAAGTTATTAACCCCTAAACCGCCGCTCCCGGACCCCGCCGCCATCTACATAAACTAACCCCCTACTGTGAGCCCCTAAAACCGCTGCCATCTACCTTATCTATCCCCTAATTAGAACCCCTTACACCGCTATCATCTACCTTATCTATCCCCTAATCTGACCCCTTACACCGCCGCCACCTATATAAAAATTATTAACCCCTAATCTAATCCCCCTATACCCGTACCCCGCCGCCAGCTATATTATATCTATAACCCCCTAAAGTGAGCCCCTAACACCACCGCCATCTATATTAAAATTATTAACCCCCAATGTAAGCCCCTTACACCGCCGCCATCTCTATTAAAATGATTAACCCCTAATTTAATCTACCTACCCCGCCGCCAGCTATATTATCTATGTTAACCCTAAGTATATTATAGTTAATATAGGTATTACATTATATATATTAACTATATTAATCCTAATTATATTAGGGTTAATATAGTTAATATAGTTACTATAGTATTTATATTAACTATATTAACTCTATCTAACCCTAACACCCCTAACTAAATTTATATTAAATTAATCTAATTCATTTATAAACTAAAATATTCCTATTTAAATCTAAATACTTACCCCCTGAAGATCTCCCTACCTTGTCTTCACCACACCGGGCCGAACTCCTGATCTGATCGGAACAGCCAATAGAATGCGAGCTCAATCTGATTGGCTGATTGGATCAGCCAATCGGATTGAACTTGAATCTGATTGGCTGATTCAATCAGCCAATCAGATTTTTCTAACTTAATTCCGATTGGCTGATAGAATCCTATCAGCCAATCGGAATTCGGCGGACGCCATCTTGGATGACGTCATTTAAAGGTACCTCATTCCAAGTTCAGTAGTCGGCCGGGATGGATGCTCCGCAGCGGCGGAGCGAAGAAAGAAGATTGAAGATGCCGCCGGAAGAATGAAGACTTTGCTGCCGCTTGGAGGAAGACGTCGCCGGAGGAAGAATTCTTCTTTGCCGCTTGGAGGAAGACATCGCCCGGATCGGATCAGGAGTTCGGCCCGGTGTGGTGAAGACAAGGTGGGAGATCTTCAGGGGGGTAGTGTTAGGCTTTTTTAAGGAGGGTTTGGGTGGTTTTAGAATAGGGGTATGTGGGTGGTGGGTTGTAATGGGGGGGGGGTATTGTATTTGTATGCAAACGAGCTGAATTATTTGGGGCATGCCCCACAAAAGGCCCTTTTAAGGGCTGGTAAGGTAAAGAGCTTTGAAATTTGTTTAATTTAGAATAGGGCAGGGAATTTTTTTTATTTTGGGGGTTTATTATTTTATTAGGGGGCTTAGAATAGGTGTAATTAGCTTAAAAATCTTGTAATTTTTTTTATTTTTTGTAATTTAGTGTTTTTTTTTGTAATTTAGTTTAGTTAATTTAATTGTATTTTTAGATAGATGTTTGTAGTTTATTTAATTTATTGATAGTGTAGGTGTATTTGTAACTTAGGTTAGGATTTATTTTACAGGTAATTGGGTAATTATTTTAACTAGGTAGATATTAAATAGTTAATAACTATTTAATAGCTATTATACCTACTTAAAATAATTAACAATTTACCTGTAAAATAACTATTAACCCTAACATAGCTACAATGTAATTATATTGTAGCTATCTTAGGGTTTATTTTATAGGTAAGTATTTAGATTTAAATAGGAATATTTTAGTTTATAAATGAATTAGATTAATTTAATATAAATTTAGTTAGGGGTGTTAGGGTTAGATAGAGTTAATATAGTTAATATAAATACTATAGTAACTATATTAACTATATTAACCTTAATATAATTAGGGTTAATATAGTTAATATATATAATGTAATACCTATATTAACTATAATATACTTAGGGTTAATATAGATAATATAGCTGGCGGCGGGGTAGGTAGATTAAATTAGGGGTTAATCATTTTAATAGAGATGGCGGCGGTGTAAGGGGCTTACATTAGGGGTTAATAATTTTAATATAGATGGCGGCGGTGTTAGGGGCTCACTTTAGGGGGTTATAGATATAATATAGCTGGCGGCGGGGTACGGGAGCGGCGGTTTAGGGGTTAATAACTTTATTAGGTTGCGGCGGGGTACGGGAGCGGCGGTTTAGGGGTTAATAGCTTTTTTATTGTTAGGATAGTGAGGGGGGATAGCGGATAGAGGGTTAGACAGTGCGGGCTATGTTAGGGAGGCGTGTTAGACTTGTCGGGCTATGTTAGGGAGGCGTGTTAGACAGTGCGGGTGTTTTAGACTTTAGTCAGGTTTTATAGGCGCCGGCAGTTTCTAACGTGCTGCAAGTCACTGGCAACGCCAGAAATTTGTACTTGCGCAGATTTCTGGACATCGCTGGTTTGTCAGACTTACGGCACGTTAGCATCTGACGGCGACTTATATGGGATAGCTCGAGTTGCGAGCTGAAACTGCGGGCGACGCCGGTTCCCTCGCTTGCGCCGCAAACTGCGATCTATATCGGATCGCGCCCTTGGAAAGAAGTATAAAATATCATAGAAATATGTTCATGTGTATATATATTTGTAGGGGTCTATATATTAACACCAAAAGTTTGCAAAATAATTGACAATCACTAAAGTAGCAAGCACTGCTACAATGGCTCTTTCTTTAGAAAAATGCACATAGGTTTGCACATCTTCTCATACACACAAACAAAAGTAGTGTGTGTGTATGCGTGTGTGTATGAATATGTATGTTTGTGTAGTGTGTGTGTGTGTAATGTGTATATGTAGAGTGTATGTGTGTATGAATATGTATGTTTGTGTAGTGTGTGTATGTGTGTGTATGAATATGTATGTTTGTGTAGTGTGTGTATGCGTGTGTATGAATATGTATGTTTGTGTAGTATGTGTGTGTTTGTATGTATGTACTGTATGTTTGTGTAGTATGTGTGTGTGTATGTATGTACTGTATGTTTGTGTAGTATGTGTGTGTGTATGTATGTACTGTATGTTTGTGTAGTGTGTGTATGTGTGTGTATGAATATGTATGTTTGTGTAGTATGTGTGTGTGTGTATGTATGTACTGTATGTTTGTGTAGTGTTTGTATGTGTGTGTATGAATATGTATGTTTGTGTAGTATGTGTATGTGTGTGTATGAATATGTATGTTTGTGTAGTATGTGTGTGTGTTTGTATGTATGTACTGTATGTTTGTGTAGTGTGTGTATGTGTGTGTATGAATATGTATGTTTGTGTAGTATGTGTGTGTGTGTATGTGTGTGTATGAATATGTATGTTTGTGTAGTGTGTGTATGTGTGTGTATGAATATGTATGTTTGTGTAGTGTGTGTATGTGTGTGTATGAATATGTATGTTTGTGTAGTATGTGTGTGTGTGTATGAATATGTATGTTTGTGTAGTATGTGTGTGTGTGCATGTGTGTGTATGAATATGTATGTTTGTGTAGTGTGTGTATGTGTGTGTATGAATATGTATGTTTGTGTAGTATGTGTGTGTGTGTATGTGTGTGTATGAATATGTATGTTTGTGTAGTGTGTGTATGTGTGTGTATGAATATGTATGTTTGTGTAGTGTGTGTATGTGTGTGTATGAATATGTATGTTTGTGTAGTATGTGTGTATGTATATGTGTGTGTATGTATGTACTGTATGTTTGTGTAGTGTGTGTATGTATATGTGTGTGTATGTATGTACTGTATGTTTGTGTAGTGTGTGTATGTATATGTGTGTGTATGTATGTACTGTATGTTTGTGTAGTGTGTGTATGAATATGTATGTTTGTGTAGTATGTGTGTGTGTGTATTTATGTACTGTATGTTTGTGTAGTGTGTGTATGTATATGTGTGTGTATGTATGTACTGTATGTTTGTGTAGTGTGTGTATGAATATGTATGTTTGTGTAGTATGTGTGTGTGTGTATGTATGTACTGTATGTTTGTGTAGTGTGTGTATGAATATGTATGTTTGTGTAGTATGTGTGTGTGTGTATGTATGTACTGTATGTTTGTGTAGTGAGTGTATGTATATGTGTGTGTGAGAATGTGTATGTACAGTATGTATATGATGAACATTACAGTGGCCATTATTATAAACAACATGTTTTTCAATAAAAAATGTTTTACTCATTAAATAACTGCCTTGCTTGCTGTATTTCCCTGTTCTCCCCTAACAAACATAATATGGCCTGTGATGACAATAAAGATGTGACTGTTTTGTGTATTTTAAAGAAGGGAGACAGAGTGCACAAAATAAATTCCCTGGAGAGCCATACACTCACCCGTGCAGTACAGACTTACTTGATTCAGCAGAAGTTCAGTGGGTCTGCAGGGTCACCATGGGGGAGGGATGAAGCATAGTGTTGTACTAGTAATATATTATACAGCAGAGGTCAGCTGCCAGTGTTTCATCCTCTCCTCCATCCTGAGTCTGACTGCAAAAAAACTTTGCAATTTGACACAGGATGGGGTATTTGCTTGAAAGCATTTGAGGACCTGTAAAAATAAACAAACCTTGAACAGACAGACCTCGCTCCCTTCCTAGCCCAGCCGAGGATGAGCATGTTTAAAAAGACAGATTTACAATGTATCCCTGTCTGAGGCTGAGAGGACCTGTGGATTGGAAATGAATGTCAAAGAAAAAAAAAAACAGGGAGGAAGGGGTTATCAGGGAAAGGAGCAACAGTATATAAAAGTGTCAGTGCAGTGTACTAGCCCTACTGGTCTTTAGCACTTTTGTTTTCCAATTATTCCAAATGTAATTTTGATGTCTCCTTTTTTTTTCTCAGGCTGAGAAAAAAAGGAGGCATGAAAATGACATTTGGAATTGGAAAACTAAAGAGCTAAAAACCAGTAGAAGTAGAACACTGCACTGACACTTTTATATACTAAAGTATTCCAGACCAGTAGTGTGATTTACCACCCCCCACACAGCACACACGTACCTCATTATTGAATTCCCTAGCCTGCACACAGCAGCTAACCGTTCTTAAGGAATGCAGCATGGGGACAGAGACGGAGCAAACAAGTTCAGTCCTCCCCACTCCCCTCACCCACCCACACCACTGTTCAGTGCACTGAAGTGCAGCTAACACGGGCCATATTAAACAGCCTCAGATCCCCCCTTTACTGCTGCAGATTCTGAATCTGAGTAACTATGTTGTAATAATTAATTTGCAATTATGCACTCATCTTTATCTGGCAAAGTTTTCCTCCGGCTCCTGTCTGACTTAGTCTCCACTTCTCACCGGCAGCAGGCTGACAGGCTCCTCCTAGTTTCTGTTTCCCTCACTCCTAGAAGAAGAAGTTCTGAACTTCTGAGAGTCCCGGCACCCTCTCAGTCCACACTCCTCCAGGCAGCACAGAGCCACTACGGTAGCGCACTAAGCGCAGCAAACAGTCCTGTCCTCTCCTCCGGCAGGCAAACGCCTCCTAAACACACAGTCAGCGGCAGCCACAACACCTAGGCAGACTGTGGCACACTAGGCAGCAGCATGCAGAGCAGCTCAGGAACTCCCTCCACAACTCTTCTTCCCACCAGTCTGTCTCTTTGCGCGCGTTGCCGACGTCACAAACGGTCACATGACCCACCTGTCATTCAGCAGCCCAGGCACGCCTCCCCACAGTGCTGCTGAATGCTGATTGGGTCAGTGAACACTAGCTCATCATGGAGGCGGTTTTGAGAACCGCCTCCATTCAGCTTGTAAAGTGCCCGGCGAGTCAACAGTAGGTGGCGCAGCAGCTAAGTGAAGCAGACTCAACACTTTGATCCATGTTGCGCAATTCAATGGATGGCAGCGGACTGGCTCACTGCCTCCTAATTGCGCAACATTGGAATCTGTGTTGTTACTGTCTTCACTTTTTCAGCGCAAGCGCAGTAGCGCACAACGCAGTGTGAGTGTACGTTCAACGCAGTCGCACATTACATGTCATGAACTACAGTTACTACATATTACTGGTGGAAATAAAGTAAGGGGGGGTACCCTTGGGACAAAATTAATAAATAAAATAAAAAACACTTTTTTTTTTTTTTATTAAATATTATTTTAAATCTTTTTTTCCTCATTGGACAGGGTAGGCACTGCCTCCCCTGCCTCCTATTACTGCACGTCACTGGTGTACATATGTATTTGACATGTGCACATATGTATTTACAGATATATATGCACATATAAACACATAAATACATATGTATAGATATATAGACATATACACACACACATATATATATATATATATATATATATATATATATATATATATATATATATATAAATATATATATATATGTGTGTGTGTGTGCATTGGAGCCCTTTGCAGTCAAGTAGATGAAAACATATTTATGCAATTTTCATATTTAATAAAGTGTTTAACTATGTATTTAATATAAATATTTCACATTCCAATGTTCTGCACATAGTGGAATATGTTCTAAGTAATTATAAATAGATATTCCTATATATCTGTATATATCTACACCCATATATATATATATATATATATATATATATATATATATATATATACATAGGAAAAACAAACCTGCTCAACGGAGCGCCCCTGTGGTATGTAGCTGTAAATCCAATGAGGTGATAGGCACTGTTAGAGAGAGGGTAGCAAGCAAATGAATGTTGTTCCCGGGCGGCAAACAAAAATTCCCAGTGCGTCTGCACACGCACAAAAAGTAACAGTTAATCCAAGATTGGGAAAATAAATGAGCGCTCCAAGCCCAGAAATATATAAAAAGTCAATTTTATTCCATACTTATTAAAACCATACAAAATAGAATAAAAAGTGGTAAGCACTATTGTGCAAAAAACAAGTTGAGGAACAGGTGCAAAAACAGCAAACGTTTCGTGCTCCACGCACTTGGTCACTGCTGATTGATACACCTGTTCAGTGCTCCTTTTATTACCTGGAATCCTTAAAGTGAAATCACAAATTTTATTAACCTGTATTTTGCCATTCTGTGCGGGAGCCTATGACAAGAAACTTTTTTTTATTTTCAATACACAAAATATTATATATAGATAAGCAAATTGATTCATGTTAAGAATTTAATTATTATGCCCAAGGAAAATATATCCTAAGTCAAATTTGATTATGTTTTACATTTTTTATCTCCTATAATTGGAAAATGTATACATATCATTCTATGAAACATTATTTCAAAACCTGTATATAATCAAGGTCAATTCTCATATTCAGTTTAAACTAATAAATTATAGCATACACCTTGAACAGGTTGGTACTGTGATTTGCAGAGAATGAGCCTATGACAAGACACTGTAATTTACATAAATTTCTTTTAGATAGATACATAGTAATTTTGTGTTAGCCTTATGTGGGAAACTAAAATTAAGATAGATGGGGAGATATTTTTATATCAAATACTGTTTTTTACTGTGAAGAAGACACAAGCATTACAACTATGAATAAGAGCACATGACAAGAGCAATACCCTAAAATTAGAGATTATTGTTATTTAGTGAATAGATCTAAATCCCTTCTCATGTTAAGGCCCTCAGGATGTGTAGTCTGTAAATTGAACATCCACATAACTTCCCTTTTATCAAGGGTTTTCTCTCTGTCACCTCCTCTTCTCCATTGTGGGACAAAATCTATCCCAGAAATTTATGTAAATTACAGTGTCTTGTCATAGGCTCATTCTCTGCAAATCACAGTACCAACCTGTTCAAGGTGTATGCTATAATTTATTAGTTTAAACTGAATATGAGAATTGACCTTGATTATATACAGGTTTTGAAATAATGTTTCATAGAATGATATGTATACATTTTCCAATTATAGGAGATAAAAAATGTAAAACATAATCAAATTTGACTTAGGATATATTTTCCTTGGGCATAATAATTAAATTCTTAACATGAATCAATTTGCTTATCTATATATAATATTTTGTGTATTGAAAATAAAAAAATGTTTCTTGTTATAGGCTCCCCCACAGAATGGCAAAATACAGGTTAATAAAATTGACTTTTTATATATTTCTGGGCTTGGAGCGCTCATTTATTTTCCCAATCTTGGATTAACTATATATATATATATATATATATATATATATATATATATATATATATATATATATATATATATATATATATATATACTGTATATATATATATATATATATATATATATATATATATATATATATATATATATATATATATATATATATATATATATATATAGTATACATATATATATTCTACCAAAAAACATTATATTATTATATATTTATAATATATAAGTGTTGGGTTAGCACACTTGAGAAAATGTGATCAGGTTTGCGCATGAGTAGAATGTTTTCTTTCTCCATTAACTTCTAAGGGGGAATACATTAACGCAGTTAGGTTAGCACTCCTGCGAAAACTTTTTACTTTCAACTTGAAATACTAGCGCTACCCGACTGGCAAAAAGCTTACTGCTATCAGAGTTAGCATGCAAATGAGAGTGATAAATAGCACTCTACTCATAATCTAGCCCAATATTGCTGTCATTGTGAGCCTGATGATAAAATATTCTCCTGCTTGGAGACAAATTTTAGTGCAGACCTCACAGGGGCTGAATTTATTGAATGCTAAAAGAAAAAGGGCAAAGCCCTCCAGCACTGTGAAATCTCTAACAACATTCTAGACAGGCAAATTTTGCTATACTTGTCTAAGGGGTGTTCTCTGCATTGCTTTAAGAAGAGAGACAAGCCAAATTGCAATATAGAAAAGCATGATTTGAAAGTTTTGTTACACTTACACTTTGTGATTTGTACTTGATATTGCTTTACACATCAGATTGGGCCTTTTCAGTATACTTAGATTTAAGTTTTGCATTTTATATTTTATATTTTAATACAGTGAGATTTAGAATTTGATTCAGTCGTGATTTTACAAATTCTGATTTTGTTTTGAAAGTTTCTGTGTTATTTTAACAAATTAGGGTCATACTTTGTATATTTTACTTTGTATTTTCTCTATAGTAAAATAAAAAAGACCTTCAGAAAGTGGGAAGAAACAGAGAAGTTCACTGGGTTGAACAGGAGTGTTCACAGGGTATGTCTGAAGCGCTCTCATTAGTTTTTAAAATACTGTAAGCATTTTACACAAGTAATATATACTACACTATTGGCAAAAACAAGTTAAATTGTAGTGAAAACACTTCAGTTTAATTTGTAGTTGCTGCAATCTGAGACTTTATATCAGCCCCAGGTGTTCTCCAACTTTTTTCTCCACTGTGAAATTCTGGATCCCAGAGAGCCTCATTACTTTTTATGGAATTCATCTCTCATCTCTTTGGACTTCAAGTTTCTGCACTTTTTCTTATAGAATTCGGTGAGTTCAGCACTACTAAGTCTGCACTATAATTTATCTCCATACTAGATAATCTTTGCTTATTGGGCCCATAGAAAGTAATGAAGCTCTCTGGGAAACTAAAGTTGTCAGTTTTTCAGTTTTATTTTAAATAGAAGAAACACAAAGTACAATTTAATTTGTAAAAGATACAGTACACATAAATGTGCAAATTTGTAAAAACACAATTCTATCCTAATAAACTGCTGTATACAATATGAACTTTAAAAAAGAAAGTGCAAAGTTTAAATGTAATAAAACTTAATCTGACATCGAAAGTAATATAAAATACAAAGCACAAAGTGTAAATGTAACAGAACTTTGATGGCATGCAATGCTGTATTGTACTGGGCTTCTCTCTCCTTCACATACAGAAATGCAGGGAATGTTCCTTGGAGAAGTAAAACAAAATCTTCCTTTTTAAAATTTCACAAGGGATCTCGCAGTGCTGGAGGATTATTTTATATTATCTTGTCTGAGTGGAAAGGTTTACATCATTAGGCCCTTGGTGAGAAGTGGGTTTGTTCTTCCTTCAGGCCAACCTATTTGGAGGGATGTTCCTGAAGCAACTTTGAATACAGACAAATCTTTAAAGCTGTTTCGCTGAATCTTGCAGTAGCATGGAATATATCAGTAAGCTGCTAGCCTCCATTGTAACATCTCCATAGGTTATTGATGTCAGGTTTGTATTTTGAAATAAAGATTAGCACAGGTATATCAAAGTAATAGATAAATGTGTAAAAGCTTCTAGCAATTTTGATTAAACGTACAGTAAGTGCGATCCCTTTAAAGAAGTCAATGAGGGTGCAGGGATTTTTCTTGCGCCATAACTTTAATTACTCTATAGGTTGTATTATCAGCAGGGGTGGAGTAATTACTAACTGAACCAGTAACAGGATTGTCATCTTTCCCCATGTAAATAATAAGATTCACATGTAAATGAACAAAACAATACGTGTTCATACTGGTATAAAAATAAGGATAAAGTACTGGAGCTACAAAGCTAGGGACAGCAGGACAATAGGGATGGGCGAATGTGTTTATATTCAAATTCAAATGTTAGAACGAATGTTATTGTAGAAATTCGATTTACATAATAGAATGTTGATAAGAACGAATATTCTTAAAAATTCGATTTTCTAATGTTATTTACAGTTTTCGAATGTCACATTCGAATTTGAATGTCACATTCGAATTCGAATGTCATATTCAAATTTGAATATTACATTTATAAAACAATTGTAAAAACAATTGTAGACTAGAAACACTATTTCGAATTCGAATGTCACATCCGAATCGAATATCACATTTGAATCGAATATCACATTCGAATTTGAATATTACATTTATAAAACACAGTATTAGAATAGAAATACAATTTCGAATTTGAATGTTACATTCGAATGGAATATCACATTCGAATTGAATATAACATTCAAATCGAATATCACATTTATTAAACACAGTTGTAAAGTAGAAATACTATTTCAAATTCGAATGTCACATTCGAATTTGAATGTCACATTTGAATTTGAATATTACATTTAAAAAACACAGTATTAGACTAGAAATACTATTTTGAATTTGAATGTGACATTCGAATTCGAATGTCACATTAGAAATCGAATATTACATTTTAAAACACAGTATTAGACTAGAAATACTATTTCAAAATCTAATATAACATTCAAATCAAATTTAATATTTATTAAACACAGTTGTAAACTAGAAATACTATTTCGAATTTGAATGTCACATTCGAATTCGAATGTAGCATTCAAATTCGAATATTACATTTATTAAATACAGTTG
The DNA here is from genome assembly GCF_027579735.1 of Bombina bombina. Lineage (NCBI taxonomy): Eukaryota > Metazoa > Chordata > Amphibia > Anura > Bombinatoridae > Bombina > Bombina bombina. The sequence continues at coordinate 989,021,449 of NC_069499.1, read as the reverse complement.
TAGACTAGAAATACTATTTCAAACTTGAATGTCACATTCGAATACGAATATTACATTTCGAAATTGAATGAATACATAGCGAAACATTCTATTATTCGAACAAATATTTTCGAATTTTATTGAAAAATTCAAAAACGAAAATTTGAAAATAGAATGTTAGAATGTTATATAAACAATCGAAATTCGATTCGAACAAATGTATCAAAATTCATTTTAAATTTCGAATTTCTAGAAACATTCGCCCATCCCTACAGGACAACAGTATCACAATATCTGTGATAATGACAAATAAGTGTAAATACACTATTAATAAGGTGTGTTATAAATAAGTGTAAATATACTATTAATAAGGTGTGTTATAGTAGTCTATTCAATGTGTCAAAAAGTGCTACTAAGGAGGAGCTCGAAAAAGCAGATTACAATAGTACAAATTTGAATAAATTAAAAACACTGCAAATACTACATGTATAATACACGTACAAATGCTAAAAACAGAAGGATATAATATACAGATATTACTGATATACTGCTGGTTACTATGTTGGATTGGATCACAAAATATAGTGAGTTTAGATCACAAAATAGGAGGGCAATAAATGTGTTAAGTCTTGTAGATAGTATAGTTCTACAATAATTAAAAAACTAGATCATGTAAAAAATTTGAATGTGATAACACTCTGGACGTCCAGAATGTAAAAAATGATCGTTAGAAATATTTACGTTATAAGTTATATGCCATAAAATGCAAGTGGTTATATAACTCTGGGTATAAAAAAATTAAATAAAAAACAAGGTATGCATTATAAAATGTAAGCGGTTATATAACCCTTGTACACCTCCAATGATAATCTGAGGATACAGAGAGTACCGTATTAGCCACTCACTCTACGTCTAGAGTGGTGGCGCTTGTCGGTGTAGTAAGAGTATTCTACTCTAGTGGGAATGAATTGGCTCTCAAGGTAGAAGCGTTCTGGACTGTTAATTTCTTCGGCCGCTCCAGTGGCTCTGGTCGACTTCACAGGCCACTCTGGAGGTTGATGTATCACTGCTGTAGATGCACCTGATATAATTCTTGACTACTGGGTTCCTTGCTGTGTCTGATCGTCACGTGGGTATACTCGTCAGCTGACACACAGCTGAGTGCGGCTATGATATTTTCTTTAGATAGTGCTTAAAAACTTTCTTTTCTCTGTCTTCCATTTTGATAAGAAAGGTGTGATCTGCATTGGAGGGTTATATAACCACTTACATTTTATGGCGAATAACTTATAACGTAAATATTTCTAACAATCGTCTAGAGTCTTATCACATTCACATTTTTTACATCATCTAGCTTTTTAAATATTGTAGAACTATACTATTTACAAGACTTAACACATTCATTGCCCTCCTATTTTGTGATCCAACATAGTAACCAGCAGTATATCAGTAATATCTGTATATTATATCTTTCTGTTTTTAGCATTTGTATGTGTTGTATGTGTATTATACATGTAGTATTTGCAGTGTTTTTAATGTATTAAAATTTGTATTATTGTAATTTACTTTTCGAGCTCATCCTTAGTAGCACTTTTTGACACATTGAATAGACTACTATAACACACTTTATTAATAGTATATTTACACGTATTTATAACACACCTTATTAATAGTGTATTTACACTTATTTATCATTATCACAGATATTGTGAGATACGGTTGTCCTGCTGTCCCTAGCTTTGTAGCGCCAGTACTCTATCATTATTTTACTACCAGTTTCTCTTGGGGGCCTTTTTTGGGGGAGCCCTCCTGTACTTGGCTTTAGGGTAGTTCTATAGAGCCAGCTCTTCTCGCACATACTGGTACAGAAACCAGGTTTGACAAATATTATGCTACTTCAATATTAGGAATAGGGTACAGCTTCATCCATTAAAGAGCACCTTTATTATTTTACACCATGGGGTCCAAGCACTAGAAATGTTTCAAGCCACCTATGATTAGGAGCCCATTGTGGGCTTAAAATGTTGTTTCTGGTGCTTGGAGCCAATGTTGTACTTATAAATGTCCTTTTTTTAAGGCTTGTACCAGTGCTCGGGCAGTAGAACTGGGATCTGCATTGTTTATGTTAAATAAAACATTGAAACCTATATGATTTTCACCTTGTTTTGGCAAGCTAGATTCCTTATGATTTATTATTATTTTTTGATAGATGAACATAATCCCCAGTCAACAATCACATTAAGCTATAGCCCAGTGAAATAGAAACATACTTAATTATGCCAAAGTCACCAGAGCATTGAAGCCTAATATTTCACAGTGTAAACACTTTCCTAAAATGTGCCAGGACAGTAAGTCATGCATTAATTAATCTGTTTATGTGAAGTCTCAAAGGAAGGAATTAAAAAACATGCTTCTAAAATACTGTCTCTTCCTTTACACACAGCCTTATACACACAGCATGTTACACCTGCATACAGACCAAAGCCTTTATCCTAAAGGGCACACACATCCATCTGCCCTGAACCTAGTAGTGACTGTACAATCTACATTACACACATGTCTTTAGGTATATCTCTTTTCTTTACAGTTCATATATCATTGGGTGCAAATATAATACATAAAATGTACACAAACCCTTTCGTAATTCTGTCCACAGTATGTGCACTGCTACACACTCACACTAAGGCACTCTTACACACACACAAAGCCACACTCATACACACACACACACTAAGGCACACTGACACAAAGGCACACTCTCACACACACTAAGGCACACTGACACAAAGGCACACTCTCACACACACATACACACACTAAGGCACACTCACACACACACACATACACACACTAAGGCACACTGGCGCAAAGGCACACTCTCTCACACACACACACACACACACACACACACACACACACACACACACACACATACACACACACACTAAGGCACACTCACACACAAAGGCACACTCACACACTCACACCTTAAGGCACACTGACACAAAGGCACACTCACACATACACACACATACACACACTATGGCACACACACACACACACACACACAAAGGCACACTGACACAAAGGCACACTCACACACACACATATACACACACAAAGGCACACTCACACACACACATATACACACACAAAGGCACACTCACACACACATCTATACACACACAAAGGCACACTCACACACACACATATACACACACAAAGGCACACTCACACACACACATACACACACTAAGGGACAATGACACAAAGGCACACACACATACACACACTAAGGCACACTCACACACAAAGGCATACTCACACACACACACTAAGGCGCACTCTCAAACAAAGGCACACTCACATATACACACACTAAGGCACACTCACACACAAAGGCACACTCACACACACACACACATACACACACTAAGGCACACTCACACACAAAGGCACACATACACACACACTAAGGCACACACACACAAGAAAGGCACAATCACACACATACACTCACACTAAGACACATTCACACACACATTCACAGACCCTTCTATCTCTATGTGTGCACATATACAGTCTGCTGCCTCTAGTTATAAGCATGTAGCCAGCTCTTTTTTTCACACAAACAGCCTTTAGTCTATAAATGCAGAGGGTCAGATTACAAGTGGAGCACTAAATAACGCTTTAATGGAAGCGATATTTGCGCTCTACTGTGTAATACCCACGCTTAGGCTTGTTCAGAGATGGCATCAGAACTTCAGCACCAGCAAAGGGGGTAAATTGTGCACTGATGGCAGCAAATATAAGAATATATGTATATGCTGATATACATATATAATTATGTGTAAAACATAATTTATGGTTACCTGATAAATTTATTTCTCTTGTAGTGTATCCAGTCCACGGATCATCCATTACTTATGGAATATATTCTCCTTCCCAACAGGAAGCTGCAAGAGTCCACCCACAGCAAAGCTGCTATATAGCTCCTCCCCTAACTGCCATATTCAGTCATTCGACCGAAAACATGCAGAGAAAGGAAAAACCATAGGGTGCAGTGGTGACTGTAGTTCAAATGAAAAAATTACCTGCCTTAAAGTGACAGGGCGGGCCGTGGACTGGATACACTACAAGAGAAATAAATTTATCAGGTAAGCATAAATTATGTTTTCTCTTGTTAAGTGTATCCAGTCCACGGATCATCCATTACTTATGGAATACCAATACCAAAGCTAAAGTACACGGATGATGGGAGGGACAAGGCAGGTACTTAAAAGGAAGTTACCACTGCCTGTAAAAAACCCTTTCTCCCAAAAATAGCCTCCGAAGAAGCAAGGTATCAAATTTGTTAAATTTGAAAAGTATGAAGCGCAGACCAAGACTCCGTCTTGTAAATCTGTTCAACAGAAGCCACATTTAAAAAAGGCCCAAGTGAAAACCACAGCTCTAGTAGAATGAGCTGTAATCCCTTCAGGAGGCTGCTGTCCAGCAGTCTCATAAGCTAAATGAATTATGCTTTTTAACCAAAAAGACAGAGAGGCTGCTGAAGTCTTTTGACCTCTCCTCTGTCCAGAATAGACAACAAACAAGGTGAACGTTTGATGAAAACTGTAGTAGCTTGTAAGTAAAACTTTAAAGCACAAACCACGTCCAATATTGTGTAATAGACGTTCCTTCTTTGAGGAAGGATTAGGATACAAGCATGGAACAACTATCTCTTGAGTGATGTACTTGTTAGATACCACCTTAGGAAAAAACCCAGGTTGGTACGCAGGACTACCTTATCCGTACGAAGGACCAGATAAGGAGAATCACATTGTAACACAGATAACTTGGAGACTCTACGAGTCGAGGAATTAGCTACCCAAAAGGAACTTTCCAAGATAAAGATTGATATCTATGGAACAAAAAAGGTTCAAACGGAACTTCTTGAAGAACCTTAAGAATCAGGTTTAAGCTCCATGGCGGAGCAACAGTTTTAAACACAGGCTTGGATCTAACCAAAGCCTGACCAAATGCCTGAACGTCTAGAATACCTGCCAGACGCTTGTGCAAAAAAATAGACAGAGTAAAAATCTGTCCCCTTTTAAGGAATTAGCTGACAACCCTTTTCTCAAAAACATCTTGGAGAAAAGATAATATCCTGGGAATCCAGACTTTACTCCATGAGTAACCCTTGGATTCATAACAATCAGATATTTACACCATATCTATGTTCAATTTTCCTAGAGACAGGCTTTCATGTCTGTATTAAGGTATCAATGACTGACTCGGAGAAGCCATGCTTTGATAACATCAAGCGTTCAGTCTCCAGGCAGTCCATCTCAGATTGATTCTATTTAGATGGTTGAAAGGACCCTGAGGTAGAGGGACCTGTCTCAGAAGCAGAGACCGTGATGGAAAGGATGACATGTCCACCAGATCTGCATACCAGGTCCTGCGTGGCTACGCAGGCGCTGTCAAAAACACCAAAGCCCTCTCCTGCTTGGTCTTGACCTCCGGAGGAAATCCCACTCCCCCGGAAGAAAAGTCTGACGACTTAGAAAATCCACTTCCCAGTTCTCTACACCTGGGATATGGATAGCTGATAGACAAGAGTGAGTCTCTGTCCAGTGAATTATTGTAAGACTTCTAACATCGCTAGGGAACTTCTGTTCCCCCTTGATGGCTGATGTAAGCCACAGTCGTGTATATTGTCCGACTGAGTATGATGTACCTCAGAGTTGCTAACTGAGGCCAAGTCTGAAGAGCATGGAATATCACTCCCAGTTCCAGAATATTTATTAGAAGGAGGGTCTCCTCCTAAGTCCACTATCCCTGAGCCTTCAGGGAGTTCTAGACTGCATCCCAACCTAAAAGGCTGGCATCTATTGTAACAATTGTCCCATCTGACCTGCGGAAGGTCATACCCTTGGACAGATGGACCCGACATAGTCACCAGAGAAGAGAATCTCTGGTCTCTTGGTCCAGGTTTAACAGGGGGACAAATCTGTGTAATCCCCGTTCCTCTGACTGAGCATGCATAGTTGCAGCGGTCTGAAATGTAGACGTGCAAACGGTACTATGTCCCTTGCCGCTACCATTAAGCCGATTTCATTCATGTACTGAGCCACCGAAGGGCGTGGATGGGATGAAAAAAACACGGCAGAAATTTAGAAACTTTGACAACCTGGACTCCGTCAGGTAAATTTTCATTTCTACAGAATCTATCAGAGTCCCTAGGAGGGAAACCCTTGAGATTGGGGATAGAGAACTCTTTCCTTGTTCACTTTCCACCCATGTGATCTCAGAAATGCCAGTACTACGTCCGTATGAGACTGGGCAATTTGGATGTTTGACGCCTGTATCAGGATGTCGTCTAAATAAGGGGCCACTTCTATGCCCCGCGGTCTAAAGACCGCCAAAGCGACCCCAGAACCTCCATAAAGATTCTTGGGGCTGTAGATATCCCAAAGGAAAGAGCTACAAACTGGTAATGCCTGTCTAGAAAGGCAAACCTGAAAAACGATGGTGATCTTTATGCATCACAATGTGAGGATAAGCATCTTTCAAATCCATTGTAGTCCTCTATTGACTCTCCTGGATCAGTTAAGATGGTACGAATAGTTTCCATCTTAAATGACGGAATTCTGAGGAATTTGTTTAAGATCTTTAGATCCAAAATAGGTCTGAAGGTTCCCTCTCCTTGGGAACCACAAACAGATTTGAGTAAAAACTCTGTCCCTGTTCCTCTCTTGGAACTGGATGGATCTCGTACACAATGTAAGAATGCCTCCTTCTTTATCTGGTTTGCAGATAATTGTGAAAGGCGAAATCTCCCCTTTTTTTGGGGGGGAATCTTTGAAATCCAGAAGATATCTCTGGGATATAAATTCCAATGCCTAGGGATCCTGGGCATCTCTTGCCCACGCCTGGGCAAAGAATGAAAGTCTGCCCCCTATAGGATCCGTTACCGGATAGGGGTCCGTTCCTTCATGCTGCCTTAGAGGCAGCAGCAGGCTCCTTGGCCTGCTTATCTTTGTTCCAGGTCCGATTGTCTCCAGACCGCCTTGGACTGAGCAAAAATTCCCTCTTGTTTTGCCTTAGAGGAAGAGGATGCCACACCTGCCCTGAAGTTTTTAAAAGGTACGAAAATTAGACTTTTTTTTTTTTTTTTGCCCTTGATTTAGACCTATCCTGAGGAAGGGCATGACCTTTTCCTCCAGTGATATAAGCAATAATCTCCTTCAAACCAGGCCCGAATAGGGTCTGCCCCTTGAAGGGAAGTTAAGTAGCTTATTTATTAAAGTCACGACAGCTGACCATGATATAAGCCATAGCGCTCTGCGCGCCAGTATAGTAAAAAACAGAATTCTTAGCCGTTAGTCTAGTCAAATGAACAAGGCATCAGAAAACAAAGGAATTGGCTAGCATAAGCTTGTCAAATATATTCATCCAATGGAGTCGCTTAACTGTAAAGCCTCATCAAGAGACTCAACCCAGAACGCCGCAGCAGCAGTGACAGAAGCAATGTATGCAAGGGGCTGCAGGATAAAACCCTGTTGAATAAACATCTTTTATCCATTGGATCTAAAAAGCACAACTGTCCTCGTCAGAGGTAGTGGTACGCTTAGCTAGAGTAGAAACTCTTCTCTCCACCTTAGGAACTGTCTGCCAGAAGTCCCGTGTGGTGGTAACTATTAGAAAACATTCTTCTAAAAAATAGGAGGGGAAGAGAACGGCACACCTGGTCTATCCCATTCCTTATTAAAAAATTTTTAGTAAACCTCTTTAGGTATTGGAAAAACATCAGTACACACCGGCACTGCATATTATTTATCCAGTCTACACAATTTCTCTGGCCCTGCGATTGTACACATTCATTCAGAGCAGCCAAAGCCTCCCTGAGTAACAAGTGGAGGTTCTCAAGCATAAATTTTAAATGTAGAAATATCAGAATCAGGTTAAATCATCTACCCTGAGTCAAAAAAATAAAAATAAAATCACCCACAGACTAAGCATATTGTGAGGTAGTATCATACATGGTTCTTAAAGCGTCTGTATGCTCTGTATCTACCCCCAGAGCTAACTGCTTTCCTTTAATTTCAGGTAGTCTGACTAATACTGCTGCCAGAATATTATTCACCACCTTAGCCATGTCTTGTAAAATAAACGCTATGGGCGCCCTTGATGTACTTGGCGCCATTTGAGCGTGAGTTCCTGAAGCGGGAGTCGAAGGGTCTGACACGTGGGGAGAGTTAGTCGGCATAACTTTCCCCTCGACAGAATCCCCTGGTAAAAGAAACGCTATGGGTGCCCTTGATGTACTTGGCGCCATTTGAGCGTGAGTCCCTAAAGCGGGAGTCAAAAGGTCTGACACGTGGGGAGAGTTAGTCGGCATAACTACCCCCACGACAGAATCCTCTGGTGATAATGTTTTTAAAGACAAAAAATGATCTTTATTGTTTAACATGAAATCAGTACATCTGGTACACATTCTAAGATGGGGTTCCACCATGGCTTTAAAACATAATGAACACAGAGCTTCCTCTATGTCAGACATGTTAGAACAGACTAATAATGAGACTAGTAAGCTTGGAAAACACTTTAAATCAAGTTAACAAGCAAATATATAAAACGTTACTGTGCCTTTAAGAGAAACAAATTTTGTCAAAATTTGAAAAACAGTGAAAAAAAGGCAGTAAAACAAACGAAATTTTTACAGTACATGTAATAAGGTAACAGAGCATTGCACCCACTTGCAAATGAATGATTAACCCCTTAATGCAAAAAACAGATAAAAAAAAATAAAAAAAATGACATAGACGTTTTTAAAAACAGACACAACAAACTGCCACAGCCAACAGTGGGAAGCTTCAGTTAACTGTTTCTATGCAAAATTTAAGCCAGCCATGTGGAAAAAACTTAGGCCCCAATAAGTTTTATCACCAAACATATGTTAAAAAACGATTAAACATGCCAGCAAACGTTTTAAAACACATTTTTACAAGAGTATGTATCTCTATTAATAAGCCTGATACCAGTCGCTATCGCTGCATTTAAGGCTTTACTTACATTACTTCGGTATCAGCAGTATTTTCTTAGTCAATTCCATTCCTAGAAAAATATTTTACTGCACATACCTTATCTGCAGGAAAACCTGCACGCCATTCCCCCTCTGAAGTACCTCACTCCTCAGAATGTGTGAGAACAGCAAATGGATCTTAGTTACGTCTGCTAAGATCATAGAAAAACGCAGGCAGATTCTTCTTCCAAATACTGCCTGAGATAAACAGCACACTCCGGTGCCATTTAAAAATAACAAACTTTTGATTGAAGAATAAACTAAGTAGAAAGCACCACAGACTCTCACGACCTCCTATCTATGTTGAGGCTTGCAAGAGAATGACTGAATATGGCAGTTAGGGGAGGAGCTATATAGCAGCTTTGCTGTGGGTGGACTCTTGCAGCTTCCTGTTGGGAAGGAGAATATATTCCATAAGTAATGGATGATCCGTGGACTGGATACACTTAACAAGAGAAATATGTGTACATCAACATATTGGCAGCATCTTTATTTTTTAATAAACTACACTAGTAATAGCTCATTAATTATCACGCACCTGCAAACTGGAAAATTGTTCCTCTTGTAATTTAGCCCAGAGTCTGCTGCCACTGTGTTTTCCTCATTCAAACAAGCATACAGCTAACACTTAGCATAAACACTGCTGGCTGCTTTTGTGCACACACACAGTGTGCTTTATTACTTCACTAAACACACATAACAGACCAATGTTTTTTCAAGTCATGCCCGCGGGCATTGTCACTATAAACACTTATAGCATTGTGATTCTCTTTATATACACAGCTTATGTCTCTATGTAATCACACAAACATATCATTCCACCTTTAAAGGGACAGTATACACTCATTTTCATATAACTGCATGTAATAGACACTACAATAAAGAATAAGATGCACAGATACTGATATAAAAAATCCAGTATAAAATGGTTTAAAAACTTACTTAGAAGCTCTCAGTTGAGCTCTGTTGAACAGGTAGCTGGAAAGCCCACTGCAAGTGGGAAATAAGACACGCCCCCTCACCTTTTTTGTGCATATGAAAAGACCCTTTACACAAACAGGAGAAAGCTGGAGAAGAGCAATGTTCTTTAAAAATAAGCAAAACTATACATTAAAAAAAACAAAAAAAAAACTTTATTGGCTATATTTATAGATCATCTACAAAAAATGTATGCAAAAAAATAAATAAGTATATAATGTCCCTTTAAGCAACCCCCCCCCCCCCCTCCGGGCTTCTGCCTCTTGAATATACATGTACTCCATATGCAGCCTACATGTACCAATAACTACTGGAGAATATTAAAACACATTAGCAAATCAAATTGTTTTAAATGGGTTTTCAAATTCAATGCTATTCCAATCCATTTGAATCCCCTTAGATAAAAATCAGTGATTGTGTGGTTTTCCAATGATATTTCACCAATACTTTAAAATAAGTAAATTTCATATTGTTATTCCATCAGCAAACAATTTTTTCAGTACATTTTCTGATTATTTTTTGCACTTTTCTAATTAAAAAACTTTCACCTAGATTACGAGTTTTGCGTTAGAGGCTGTGCGGTGCTAACAAGCAGTTTTCACTCACCGCTCACTTACCTACAGCGCTGGTATTACGAGTTTTTACAAACCCGTCGTTAAAAGACAAGAAGTGATTGTTGAGCAAAATTTTGTTCATTACTGCACTCCAATACCAGCGCTGCTTAAGTCAGCGGTGAGCTGTTCGTACGTGCTCGTGCACGATTTCCCCATAGGAATCAACGAGGAGAGCCGTCTGAAAAGAGTCTAACACCTGCAAAAAAGCAGTGTAAAGCTCCCTAACGCAGCCCCCTTGATTCCTATGGGGAAATAAAAGTTATGTCTACACCTAACACCCTAACATGAACCCCGAGTCTAAACACCCCTAATCTTACACTTATTAACCCCTAATCTGCCGCCCCCGACATCACCGACACCTGCATTATATTATTAACCCCTAATCTGACGCTCCGGACGCCGCCGCCACCTACATTATATTTATGAACCCCTAATCTGCTGCCCCCAACATCGCCGACACCTACATTATATTTATTAACCCCTAATCTGCCGCCGCCAATGTCACTGCCACCTACCTACACTTATTAACCCCTAATCTGCCGCCCCCAACGTCGCCGCCACTATATTAAAGTTATTAGCCCATAAACCTAAGTCTAACCCTAAACCTAACACCCCCTAACTTAAATATAATTTAAATAAATCTAAATAAATATTCCTATCATTAACTAAATAATTCCTATTTAAAACTAAATACTTAACTGTAAAATAAACCCTAAGATAGCTACAATATAACTAATAGTTACATTGTAGCTATCTTACGCCTAGATTTAGAGTTCTGCGTTAGCCGTCAAAACCAGCGTTAAGGGGTCCTAACGCTGGTTTTTACCGCCCGCTAGTATTTAGAGTCAGTCAGGAAAGGGTCTAACGCTCACTTTCCAGCCGCGACTTTTCCATACCGCAGATCCCCTTACGCCAATTGCGTATCCAATCTTTTCAATGGGATCTTCCTAACACTGGTATTTAGAGTCTTGGCTGAAGTGAGCGTTAGAACTCTAACAACAAAACTCCAGCCGCAGAAAAAAGTCAGGAGTTAAGAGCTTTATGGGCTAACGCCGGTTTATAAAGCTCTTAACTACTGTGCTCTAAAGTACACTAACACCCATAAACTACCTGTGTACCCCTAAACTGAGGTCCCCCCACATCGCCGCCACTCTAATACATTTTTTTAACCCCTAATCTGCTGACCGGACACCGCCGCCACCTACATTATCCCTATGAACCCCTTATCTGCTGCCCCTAACACCGCCGACACCTACATAATATTTATTAACCCCTAATCTGCCCCCCCCAATGTCGAGGATGGCGTCCCTCGAATTCCGATTGGCTGATAGGCTTCTATCAGCCAACCGTAATTAAGGAAGGAAAAATCTGATTGGCTGATTGAATCAGCCAATCAGATTCATGTTCAATCAGATTGGCTGATTGTATCAGCCAATCAGATTGTGCTCACATTCTATTGGCTGATCAGAACAGCCAATAGAATGCGAGCTCAATCTGATTGGCTGATCCAATCAGCCAATCGGATTGAACTTGAATCTGATTGGCTGATTCAATCAGCCAATCAGATTTTTCCTACCTTAATTACGATTGGTTGATAGAATCCTATCAGCCAATCGGAATTCGAGGGACGCCATCTTGGATGACGTTATTTAAAGGAACCTTCATTCGTCGTTAGTCCGTCGGTGAGGAAGGATGGCTCCGCGTCGGCTGCTTCAAGATGAACCCGCTCCGCTCCGGATGGAAGAAGATAGAATATGCCGCCTGGATGAAGACTTTGGACCCTCTGGAGGACCTCTTCTTGCCGGATAGGATGAAGACTTCGGACCCTCTGGAGGACCTCTTCTTGCCGGATAGGATGAAGACTTCAGACCCTCTTCTGGACGGATCGGTGATACCCGGCTGGGTGAATACAAGGTAGGGAGATCTTCAGGGGCTTAGTGTTATGTTTTTTTAAGGGGGGTTTGGGTGGGTTAGATTAGGGGTATGTGGGTGGTGGGTTGTAATGTTGGGGGGGGTATTGTATGTTTTTTTTTACAGGCAAAAGAGCTGATTTCTTTGGGGCATGCCCCGCAAAAAGCCCTTTTAAGGGCTGGTAAGGTAATAGAGCTGTTAACTTTTTATTTTAGAATAGGGTAGGGTATTTTTTTATTTTGGGGGGCTTTGTTATTTTTTTAGGGGGCTTAGAGTAGGTGTAATTAGTTTAAAATTCTTGTAATCTTTTTTTATTTTTTGTAATTTAGTGTTTGTTTTTTTTGTAATTTAGTGTTTGTTTTTTATGTAATTTAGTGTTTGTTTTTTTTGTAATTTAGTTTAGTTGATTTAATTAATTTATTGATAGTGTAGTGTTAGGTTTAATTGTAACTTAGGTTAGGATTTATTTTACAGGTAATTTTGTGATTATTTTAACTAGGTAGCTATTAAATAGTTAGTAACTATTTAATAGCTATTGTACCTAGTTAAAATAAATACAAAGTTGCCTGTAAAATAAATATAAATCCTAAAATAGCTACAATATAATTATTTGTTATATTGTAGCTATATTAGGGTTTATTTTACAGGTAAGTATTTAGCTTTAAATAGGATTAATTTATTTAATAAGTAATAATTAATTTCGTTAGATTTAAATTATATTTAATTTAGGGGGGTGTTAGGGTTAGGGTTAGACTTAGCTTTAGGGGTTAATACATTTATTATAGTAGCTGAGAGGTCCGGTCGGCAGATTAGGAGTTAATACTTGAAGTTAGGTGTCGCCGATGTTAGGGAGGGCAGATTAGGGGTTAATAAAATTTATTATAGGGTTTGCGAGGCGGGAGTGAGGCGGTTTAGGAGTTAATACATTTATTATAGTGGCGGTGAGGTTCGGTCGGAAGATTAGGGGTTAATAAGTGTAGGTAAGGTAGCAGCGACATTGGGTGGGCAGATTAGGGGTTAATAAATATAATGTAGGTGTCGGCGACGTTGGGGGCAGCAGATATGGGGTTCATAGGGATAACGTAGGTTGCGGCGGTGTCCGGAGCGGCAGATTAGGGGTTAATAATATAATCCAGGTGTCAGAGATAGCGGGGGCGGCAGATTAGGGAATAATAAGTGTAAGGTTAGGGGTTTTTAGACTCGGGGTTCATGTTAGGGTGTTAGGTGCAGACTTAGAAAGTGTTTCCCCATAGGAAACAATGGGGCTGCGTTAGGAGCTGAACGCTTCTGTTTTGCAGGTGTTAGGTTTTTTTTCAGCTCAAACTGCCCCATTGTTTCCTATGGGGGAATCGTGTACGAGCACGTTTTTCAAGCTGGCCGCTACCGTAAGCAACGCTGGTATTGAGAGTTGAAGTGGCAGTAAATTATGCTCTACGCTCCCTTTTTGGAGCCTAACGCAGCCCTTCAGAGAACTCTAAATACCAGCGTTATTTAAAAGGTGCGGGGGAATAAAAACACGCGTAGCTAATGCACCCCTTTGGCCGCAAAACTCTAAATCTAGCCGTTAGGGTTTATTTTTATTTTACAGGCAAGTTTGTATTTATTTTAACTAGGTAGAATAGTTATTAAATAGTTATTAACTATTTAATAACTACCTAGCTAAAATAAATACAAATTTACCTGTAAAATAAAACCTAACCTAAGATACACTAAAACCTAACACTACACTAAAAATTAACTAAATGAAATACAATTACCTAAATTAAATTAAATTAGCTGTTTGCGGCGGTTGTTTGTATTTTTTGTTACAGGTAAAAGAGCTGATTACTTTGGGGCAATGCCCCGCAAAAGGCCCTTTTAAGGGCTATTGGTAGTTTAGTTTAGGCTAGGGTTTTTTTTTAATTTTGGGGGGGCTTTTTTATTTTAATAGGGCTATTAGATTAGGTTAATTAGTTTAAATTTCTGTAATTTGTTTATTATTTTCTGTAATTTAGTGGGTTTTTTTTTGTACTTTAGCTAATTTAATTTATTTTAGGTAATTGTATTTAATTTAATTAATTTATATAATTTTAGTGTAGTGTTAGGTGTTAGTGTAACTTAGGTTAGGTTTTATTTTACAGGTAAATTTGTCTTTATTTTAACTAGGTAGTTATTAAATAGTTAATAACTATTTCATAACTATTCTACCTAGTTAAAATAAATACAAACTTAGCTGTAAAATAAAAATAAATCTATACTATTAGTTATATTGTAGCTAGCTTAGGGTTTATTTTATAGGTAAGTATTTAGTTTTAAATAGGAATTATTTAGTTAATGATATTAATATTTATTTTGATCTATTTAAATTATATTTAAGTTAGGGGGTGTTAGGTTTAGGGTTAGACTTAGATTTAGGGGTTAATAACTTTAACATAGTGGTGGCGGCGTTGGAGGAGGCAGATTAGGGGTTAATAAATGTAGGTAGGTGGCGGCGATGTTAGGGACGACAGATTAGGAGTTAATAATATTTAACTAATGTTTACGAGGCGGAAGTGCGGCGGTTTAGGGTTTAATATGTTTATTATAGTGGCGGCGACGTTGGGGGTGGAAGATTAGAAGTTAATAAGTGTAGGTAGGTGGCGGCGACATTGGGGGCAGCAGATTAGGGGTTAATAAATATAATGTAGGTGTCAGCGATGTTGGAGTAAGCAGATTAGGGGTTCATACATGTAATGTATGTGGCGGCGGTGTCCGGAGATGCAGATTAGGGGTTAAAATTTTTATTTTAGTATTTGCAATGCGGGAAGGCCTCGGTTTAGGGGTTAATAGGTAGTTTATGGGTGTTAGTGTACTTTTTAGCACTTTAGTTATGAGTTTTATGTTACGGCGTTGTACCATAAAACTCATAACTACTGACTTTTAAATGCATTAGGGATCTTGACAGGGTAGGGTGTACCGCTCACTTTTTGGCCTCCCAGGACAGACTCGTAATACCGGTGCTATGGAAGTCCCATAGAAAAAAGACTTTACGAAGTTTACGTAAGTCGTTTTGCGGTAAGGCCAAAGAATTTGCGGTGACCCTAAACCTGCAAGACTCGTAATACCAGCGGGCGTAAAAAAGCAGCATTAGGACCTCTGCTAAACTCGTAATCTAGCCGTTTGACCTCTTGAAACCCTATTTTGGCTTTAAAAAGTCAGTGAAATGCATGTTTATTTTATTATTTTCGAAACAGATATTCCTGTTTTATATATAATTAAGGTTACAACTAATTCAGACTATGGCTATTCAAATGAATTTGAATCACATCAACAAGTTAAAGGGACATTAAATAATTTGAGATGATAATTTTAAATAATAAATCATATATAAATAAAAAAAAGTCTGCAATATACTTTAATTATTTCTTTTGTCCCCCTTTCATTTAATTCCATTCTAAAATTGTGAGCTTTTCAGTTCCTTTTAGAAATGGAAGTGCAGAACACTGTTATATTCCACACATTCATTGGCTGCACACTCTAGTGAACTATTTATAACTGTCTCTAATTGGCCACAGCAGAGAAGGTATCCTAAGTTACAACATGGCATCTTCCATTGTTTTAAAGACACTAAAACTTTATACTTATTTTGTCAATATTTAAACATCGAATTAAACTTTAAAAAATACATCTACATGTTATTGTTAAATAAAAAAACAAAAATTTCCTGAGATATTGTGGGTGCTGTTAAATGTCATGTAAGCCCACTGCACAAATGATACCCATAAGTAGATACTGAAAAGTAAACACTCACCCTGAAATTGAGACCAAGAAATATGCTGATATGCTTCTACCAGTCAGAAAGCCATTTTCGCTGATGTGAGTTGATATGAGACGCCTTTCATTGCTCCATGCTGGCGTTTGTTTTGGCTTTCTCCGGATCCCCTCTGACAGCGGTGCGTGTATGACCACGCCCCCACCAGTCTGAGGCCCAATCAACGGGTGAGTCGATGACGTCCAACTTGTCAGGAGCTAATCCAAATCCAAATGTGGCAGGCTTGGTCTCAAAGAAGGGGGTGTGACCTCAGTGTATCATTAACGTGGGTACAGATAAATGCATGTGTATCGAGTCTTGGATACAAAGCTGGTTAGGATCCGGTATTTGATCCGGTATATAAATGGACAAAAAAGAGAGTCCGGAATACAATCCAAAAATAGGATAAAACGTAAACTTTATTCTGCCATGAAGTAAAAAATCAGTGCGAATAAGACAGTGGGACTGGTCTTACGCGTTTCGGCATCGAGCCGTAATCATAGACCTAACATGATGTTATGTCCAACCTCTTTAAGAAGCAACACCTTAGTTGCCATTGGTCAAGCAATTAACAATTAAAGTTATACAAACTCCTAAGTACACAATAAATAGTTGACAATGATAAGTGAGCCTAGATTACAAATAACACTTGATGTAAGGGAATATCTATGAACACTGCTGTTAATGATTAAGAAATAATTTTTGTTGTCCATACACTGTGCACACAGAGAACATACAATGTTAATGTAACATGATACAAGGAATCATTGCTGTTGTAAGTATTAAATGAAATAGTGCCAATGAGGGGTATGACAATCCTGAATAAGTGCTACACTCATTGATATTTAGAATAAAGGACTCTATAGAGATCAAATAAGTATATATCCATATGCCCCTATACAACTGATAAAGAGACATATATAATGTACAGTATTAAAGATAAACACGATGAAAATATGGTATTGCTCTATATGTACTAAAAGAGAGAAACACAAGAGCTAATACATCAAATAAATATAACATTATATAGACCAATAATGCAAATATATAAAAGATCTACATGTTATTCTCAGACTAATATTTTCTTTGAATGCATCATTTTATCTAGCATTTATGTAGTGTTTAATGTCCCTTTAAGTAAAAAATTAACAGTGGTGCTAACTACATACAGTGTTTTTGCACAACAAGCTCCTTATACTGTGTATGCTGCCTCTAAATACACACAGAAGCGGAGATCCTTAATGTATTTCCTTTTTTACTTTTAGCAATACAGGGAGTGCAGAATTATTAGGCAAGTTGTATTTTTGAGGATTAATTTTATTATTGAACAACAACCATGTTCTCAATGAACCCAAAAAACTAATTAATATCAAAGCTGAATAGTTTTGGAAGTAGTTTTTAGTTTGTTTTTAGTTATAGCTATTTTAGGGGGATATCTGTGTGTGCAGGTGACTATTACTGTGCATAATTATTAGGCAACTTAACAAAAAACAAATATATACCCATTTCAATTATTTATTTTTACCAGTGAAACCAATATAACATCTCAACATTCACAAATATACATTTCTGACATTCAAAAACAAAACAAAAACAAATCAGTGACCAATATAGCCACCTTTCTTTGCAAGGACACTCAAAAGCCTGCCATCCATGGATTCTGTCAGTGTTTTGATCTGTTCACCATCAACATTGCGTGCAGCAGCAACCACAGCCTCCCAGACACTGTTCAGAGAGGTGTACTGTTTTCCCTCCTTGTAAATCTCACATTTGATGATGGACCACAGGTTCTCAATGGGGTTCAGATCAGGTGAACAAGGAGGCCATGTCATTAGATTTTCTTCTCTTATACCCTTTCTTAACAGCCACGCTGTGGAGTACTTGGACGCGTGTGATGGAGCATTGTCCTGCATGAAAATCATGTTTTTCTTGAAGGATGAAGACTTCTTCCTGTACCACTGCTTGAAGAAGGTGTCTTCCAGAAACTGGCAGTAGGACTGGGAGTTGAGCTTGACTCCATCCTCAACCCGAAAAGGCCCCACAAGCTCATCTTTGATGATACCAGCCCAAACCAGTACTCCACCTCCACCTTGCTGTCATCTGAGTCGGACTGGAGCTCTCTGCCCTTTACCAATCCAGCCACTGGCCCATCCATCTGGCCCATCAAGACTCACTCTCATTTCATCAGTCCATAAAACCTTAGAAAAATCAGTCTTGAGATATTTCTTGGCCCAGTCTTGACGTTTCAGCTTGTGTGTCTTGTTCAGTGGTGGTCGTCTTTCAGCCTTTCTTACCTTGGCCATGTCTCTGAGTATTGCACACCTTGTGCTTTTGGGCACTCCAGTGATGTTGCAGCTCTGAAATATGGCCAAACTGGTGGCAAGTGGCATCTTGGCAGCTGCACGCTTGACTTTTCTCAGTTCATGGGCAGTTATTTTGCGCTTTGGTTTTTCCACACGCTTCTTGCGACCCTGTTGACTATTTTGAATGAAACGCTTGATTGTTCGATGATCACACTTCAGAAGCTTTGCAATTTTAAGAGTGCTGCATCCCTCTGCAAGATATCTCACTATTTTTGACTTTTCTGAGCCTGTCACGTCCTTCTTTTGACCCATTTTGCCAAAGGAAAGGAAGTTGCCTAATAATTATGCACACCTGATATAGGGTGTTGATGTCATTAGACCACACCCCTTCTCATTACAGAGATGCACATCACCTAATATGCTTAATTGGTAGTAGGCTTTCAAGCCTACACAGCTTGGAGTAAGACAACATGCATAAAGAGGATGATGTGGTCAAAATACTCATTTGCCTAATAATTCTGCACTCCCTGTACAATAAAACTTTTGTTGTTGCTATGTTAATGCCATTTAGAATGAGTCTCATGACGTTTTGGTAACTTAGCAACAGAAGTTACTCCGCTTTGTAATTGTGTCTATATTGTGCAGTAGGGTCTAAAGGTGAAACTAACAAATCATAAAACAGTGTTCTGACACAGAAAGCATAGACTGATGATACTAGTAGAAAGGCAATGCGTGAAATAGAGGCACTATACCTGTGACTTGATCATTTAAAGGTATGATTTACAGAGTTAACAGAATCTGTATCACCTGCGTGAGACGAGGATTCATAAATCTAATTCAAATTCTGATTACATTTTTTTACTTTCAACACTATGAATACCGCTGTTTGTGTTTATTCCCAAGGTACAAAAAAGGGCACTTATGTTCACATTTCCATGTCAACAAGTCAGCAAATAATATTAGGCTTATAAGGAGCAATAATCATATGTTCTTATGTACTGCAGCATTTTATCATCACATTATTGCTTGGAGAAAAATATGGGCTCTATATATCAAGCAGTGGAATCAGTTTTGAAGCCCTTGCAGTGCAGGTTTACTAATTCTTGTATCCTTACTGTTAAGAGGTTGCATATGACTGAATACATTTATCTGAAATTTTGTGGGTGCTGAAAATTAAAAAAAAATTTGAAGTACATCAACTGAGTT
The DNA here is from genome assembly GCF_027579735.1 of Bombina bombina. Taxonomy (NCBI): domain Eukaryota; kingdom Metazoa; phylum Chordata; class Amphibia; order Anura; family Bombinatoridae; genus Bombina; species Bombina bombina. The sequence continues at coordinate 989,001,619 of NC_069499.1, read as the reverse complement.
TTTTTTTTTTAAAGTTAATAATTGTTGAAGAAAATGTACTTTTCCCTATCTCTTAATACTGAAAACAATTAGCCTAAGCTTATCCTTAGTTATAAAAGATTTAAGCCCTTCAGGACTGGGAATTTCAGAGAAAAACTTTAAACAGAAATTGTTGGGTTTTTTTTTCACCTTTTAAAACTATAAATATATTTTTTTAATAGACAACACAAGGTATTGCAAACTATCACCAACAAGACAATGTAATTTTAAAACTTATGTAGCGAGTTTCCAATAAAGTGAAAGCAATTAATTCTCTGAGCAATAACTTTACTCCCATGCGCAGCTAGAGAGGGAAAGAAAAAAAAAATCCTCTTCCATCTCTCTCAGAGATGATTAATAAATTCCCATGTTTTTTACCAGTCCCAACTCCCCTGTACAAGTTACAGTCACTAAGACAAGTACGTTGTTCCCTCGTCCCCGGTATCATTGTCATTCTCCTTGCCAGGAAGTCAACAGGACAGTCTCTGTTTGTGCAAAAGGTT